>NW_027464796.1:0-274549 GCF_043290135.1 Rhipicephalus microplus
TATTCACAGCTTGTTGTTATTATTTTTTTTTGTTTTGAATAGCATCGAGGTGCTATTCACTAATCGGCCCACGTTTAGCGTCCGCCTCGGTGGACCAGTCGCTCTAGGGTGCTCCGCTGCTGACCCTAATGCCGCTGGTTCGATTGTGGCCGCGGCAGTGACATCTAGACGGAAACTAAAAAGTTGATGTCCACGTACTGTGCTTTGTCAGTACACGTTAAAGAACACCAAATGGTCAAAATTCGCGGATACCTCCACTATGGCATCCCACATAATCCTACAGCGTTGATCCTAAACATGCCGGCACCTGTCTCCGGCTTTGCTGTATGAAGTACAACAATTTGGCGACCTTCGCCACCACTGAATCAACAAGAGCATTTTATGGAGTGCCCCTCAATGGTTTTTCATTAGTTCTCCAGTTACCCGCAACTGCAAAAAAAAGAAAGAACCTGCTCTTCCTTTCCCAACGCAACACCCAGGTTTTCGGGGTGGTTCTTTCCTTCAGGGCACTGGATAGCTGTCTGTAGAGGGTGGTCGCCACGTCCTCAGCCATAGACGTCAATTTTTTTTCTTACCCCTTTTTTAATTCTCTCGCCTCCTTCCTCTGCAGACGCTGAGACATGTTTCCACTTGGGGCTGCAGAAATAGCGTCCTTTGCACTCCTCATGTTCCTCCTCCCATTGCTCGCAGCATGTTAGCTTTGTCTACGTTGAACCGTATACAGTGTTTAAAAATGTAAATGTTCCTTTTAAGTGTGAATACACTTTATAAGCGACCCCAAACCATCCACCGCCGTCGGCGGCATCCGCAGTCTTCTCTCTATCTTTAAAAGAAAGAGGACTTGGCGGGCCGCAACGCGACGCTCTACCGAATAAGCCACGGACGCGACGCGGATATCGGTGTCAGTAACGCGCCTTATACCCCCTCCCCCTTCGCTCGCTCCTCCACTCTCCTCGCTCGCTGCAGCTGCGCGCGCACCCCTCTCTCTCGCGCGATCGCCTTCTCTCTCAGTCTCCCGTCGAGAGCGGGTCGTGAGGGAAGTAAAGCTAAAATCCGTTGGCATTCGCCAGTGAGTTAACGTAAACTCCACCGTGTGATCAAATTGCGATTCCCAGGAACCATTACACCATAAAGGCACCATAGTGTGATTAATAAATATAATAGTGCGAATTAATAAATACCCCTCATAGCATCACCCCGTGTATTCGCACTTAACCATGTTCACCCTCGGGGAAGTGCTTGGGAGTTTTTTATCTGAACAACGCATTAAGACCACGCTCGAAAACGAAATTTAGCCTTGAATAGCGCTAATATAGGCGCTAATTTAGAAAATAGGCATATAAACACACTTATAGACATTTAGGCACGAAGACCCAAAATAGACATTTAGAGGAACTATAAAAACACCATAAAAGCGCTTCTTAACCTCTCATTTATGCTCATATATCAAAATGGCACGATAGGAACGAAAGGAGCAAAATAGGCATTTGCCTATAATCCGGTCTCTATACTCTCTTTCATACATCAGGTGCAACGCTGTGAAGGCTAGGCAAGTAGTCCGTAAAGAAAACACGAGGTGTTGCTCCGCGCGGTTTCCATGCGTCGTGATAATATATTCAAGCCAGTTAGTGAGGGTGGGTTAGGACTAAAACACCTTTATCTATGGCAAATAGTGTCCCGATTCTTCTTTTTTCGAGACAATTCCCATCCTGTAATCCGTTCCTTCTCGCAGGTTACACTTGTTGATTGCTTACCAGATTTAATTGTTTCATCCAACTTCTCCGAGCGCCCATGCTTGTGGGGATTCATGCAGGAAGTTTACCTCGCAGTTCAGTTCCTTAAAGCTCGCTTCTCTGTAGAATACCTGTGCTCAGTATCGCGCAAGGTGCTGTATAAGGACCTACTGAGTACACTCTTCCCACCTCCATTATACCGTTCACTGTACGCGAATCTTCCTGGTCACGATGTGTTGAAGCGAGTGCGCAAAATGTACATTCCACCGAATTCAAAAACATTCTTCTATAAACTCCACTCTGAAACATTGGCGGTAAACACATGGTTAGAAAGAAAAGGTATTTTCATTCCGCCTGTTAACTGCCGTCTCTGTGATGTGCCGGAAACGATTGAACATTGCTTTGTTAGCTGCAAAGATGCCATACTATTTTGGGATGTCCTTCTGCGAGCACTGAAAAAACTTTTCGTCATTAATTCTCACACAATACGTTATCTTCTGCCAGCAACACTTGACGAAGTACCATAGGATATGTTTTTCCTCATGGGTTTGCACAGCTTGTGGAAGACATGAATGCAAGACCGCAATGCAGAGCCCACCAAGCGCACACTTCATTCAAATGGCTATCCACCTAAAAAACATCTACGACGAGCTAGACTTTAGACCAGACTGGTACTCCGTCTTAGAGAACTGTTTGACCTCACCCCTTTTTTGTTTGTATAACACGATGTAAAGAACTCTTCATGTGAGGAACTCACGCTGTGTTAGCCATTTAGTGTTTATAAGTAACGCTTGAGCGCTTACTTTGGCGATTTTATTGTACTTTTGTTCGCTTGATTTGTCTTTATTGCCCAAGTACTTTAATAAATACCATGAAAAAAAAAAGGGTTTCGTAGCCGAGTGGTCTGACGCGTCGCTCCGGAGAGTTCACCGTAGTTTTGAAGTGCATGGGTTCGAATCCACGTGGTGCCTTTTTTCATAATTTTTGCGAGTTCAATTCGAAATCTTGTTTTTTTTTTCAGTAACTTCAACTTCAAAGACGCATAGCTGGACGCCATTTTTTTCGAAGCTGCCACAACATGTAAAAAAAAAAAAACGGAGGCGCGGGTCGCGCGGAGAGCGAAAACCTGATACGAAAGCGACAAACATAAATTACCAACTCGCATATTTGGATTGTTTATCCGACAACACATGCGTTTGTTTTTTAACCTGATGACAAATATGTATGCTTAAAAGTTTCCTGAGAAGCATTTATTGATTCTCGTACACCCCAAGCGACGCACTACTTTTTGGTCGCGGCAGTACACAGCGCAAACAAGAGCGCTAGCTTTGACAGTGTTGCACATGATGTCGGAAACGGAGTATAGTAATCACCAGCGCGTTCAAACGGAAGCCTTTCTCAAACAACGTACTAACAAATGGAGCAACATTTTGCAACATGAAATGTCAAGCCCCAAGTGATCACGTCTTTCACAATTTGCTGAAACGCGTTCCATATTGATCTTGATTTGAATGCACCAGAACATAAGCAGTTATTAATGAAATATAAAGGAATTGTTATGAAATAGTGTGACACGCTGCTAATTTCGGAGAGATCTTACAAAGCATGTGATTGTAAAGTATTTCACGAAAGAGACAGCGTGAAGTTTCACCATCATATGCTGAGGGTGCTTCAAAATATGTTGTTGAAGTCAACGCTTCTTTTTTGTATATTCTGCCCTTTTGCCCTATATGACGCAAGTATGTACCAGACTGATGTTAGTAGGATACGAGAACTAGAGCACAATTCATGGAATCTAGCATGTTCCTAACAAACAATAAAGCGCACGCCGTGACAGATTTCTTATCTCCCTGGTCACAGAAGTTGCTTGGAAAAAATTCCTATTGATCACCTTATCTCTACAAACTATGCAGCTATCCATTGTTTGTTATTGTTTGAAAGGATTTTGGCAGCATTCACCATTTGTTTTCGCTGTGATCATTACTAAAACACAAAGGCGAAGTCTTGATGTTTATACAAACGATGAAATTAGATCTTTATCTCTTGATCATAAGTTATCAGTTTTTCACTTACTGCGGGCTCACTCTCGTAATTTTCCGATTACTCATAAAAAAGCCATTCTCTGCTGACATTTCTACGCACAAAATTCGTGTTAAACTAAATGCATTCCGGTGTAAATAATTTAAGGTTACAGGGTACAACGCGACCACTGGCCTGAAATAAGAAAAAAAACATTCATTCTCGTCTTCCAATAAAGTGAACCTGCAGCTACTGGATTTATTGAATATTTATTACCACCATTCAGCCATACATGGGAGAAAAATGGGCAATATTGGAAAGATTTGTTTCGGTAATGGTCCCTATAAATATCTAGAAGGTGCTGACACTACTCTAAATTGCGACTCTTAACTGCAGCACATAAATTAATTTGTGCAATTTAAAGTCACAAAAACATAAATGCTGCACAAAAATGGTTTATATCACGCGACCTTGAGATCTTCGGTGGGAATCTAAATAAAGACAGTAGCATAAACAGACAACTACAGGATTTAACGGTATATGCGGATTTATAGGTACTCGTTTATGCGTGAGGTGGGAGAACTAAACTTGAAGCTAAGTATAAAGATAGAGAGCGTGAAAGTGAAATAGATCTAAAAACACAGCAGTTACAAACAACTAGTCATTTTTATATAGCATTGCAAAAGAGAAATCCTTGAGCCTCGTAAGGAGTGGTTACTATATACTTTTGCTGAGGCAAAATATATGAATATAGGTAATAAAATTCGGAGATTGACATGCATATCGAACAAAATAGCACGCGAGAGAACTAGCCTGCCATGATCTATTTCATATGTTCAGAACACACTACACCTCATTAAAAATCATTTTTGTTCTGTTTTGGCAACAATACTACAAAATGCATTTACCTCTTGAATACTCGGCAACAAGCTCAATTCCGGATGACGAGAATTTTTCGAGTAGCCTGTGTATCAATATATAATCTCTTCTGCGCTAGGGTACAATAAGCTGCAGGTAGCTGAAACAGCATAGCAGTTAAAAAAGACACATTTCTCACGAACAGATTTACTCAAACGTAAAGGCTACCGCACTTATTTGTTTTTCACCGTTGCGTAGAAAGGTATAGGGAGAGGGCGTTTATTGTGTGGAGCAACAATAATGATTGTTGGTGGTTTTCATTCCGAACTGCGATGTGATTAGGATGAACGGCATGAAAGGCTCAGTGAAATCCGGCCATGTGGTGTTCTTTACGAGCACCTAAATGTAATCACATGGGCCCCTAACATTTCGCTCTTATTGATATGCGACTACGGTAGCCGGGAATGAATAGCACAACCATTGAGACCACAGCCGGGCATCATGTCCACTACCCTACCGAAGCGATTGACTGTGGACAAAATCAAAGTAGCAGCGCTTTGGCAGAGGACCAGAAGGCACATAGTAAAGTATTATTTTGTTCAATATTTGAGGTTCTCTTATTCAAATGTATTTTTAACTGTCGAGTGCCTTGATTCATCGTTAGGATATTAAGTCCATTGGCCCATTGTTCGGAATTAAAAGGGTACTTTCAATCTCTGTGGACGAGCAGACGTTTGTGATGGAGGGTAAAGTGGCCGCAGCAAGCACATGTCCCTTTATCCACCATAATCGGCATTTCCGGTAGGGTAGAGCAAGACAAAACATGGCAGGACATAGCTGGAGGGCCCACAAGTAAAGCTGGCCAATAAACTACGGCTGGATGAGCATACCCGCATTTCTTAGCCTATGTATACGGGTTTTGTTCCGAACTTTCCAAACTCTTGGTCTGGATTGATTGATTGATTGATATGTGGGGTTTAGCGTCCCAAAACCACCATATTATTATGAGAGCCGCCGTAGTGGAGGGCTCCGGTAATTTCGACCACCTGGGGTTCTTTAACGTGCACCCAAATCTGAGCACACGGACCTACAACATTTCCGCCTTCATCGGAAATGCAGCCGCCGCAGCCGGGATTCGATTTCGCGACCTGCGGGTCGGCAGCCGAGTACCTTAACCACTCGACCACCGCGGCGGGGCAAACTCTTGGTCTCTTGCCAGTGGTCAAGCCCAGTGTCTTCTGTTTTTTTTCTTTCTAGCCATCTGTGACTGGCTTCTATTGTCGAATATAAGCCCAAGATAACAAACTGAAGAAAAAGTTCCAAGTCAATATACATCTCTCATGATCCACACCTTTCTAGATATTTGGTCTCCACTACAAGAGATGAGAACCAATATCCGCGGAACTCGGATGCTTTTCCTCTGCGATTACTTTCGTTGTGACCCCGTCCAGAGCGTCGTCTATCCTTTTTTTTATATATATATGTCCACCTACTAAGTCTACCGGGTGCCTTAGACTGATGCTATTGCAAGAGGATAAGTGTCACAGTGCACCTGCGATATCCAGTTCGACCTCTTCCTGGCCACACCTATGCTTCGTCAACGTTACCTCTCGAGCCACTTTCCACTGTGTTGCATTATTTGTATCCACCGTGAAGGAAGTATTTCGATTGGTTTTGCAGGTAGGTTGTGAACGCGTTCTTGACCAAAGGAGTTATGAGACACACATTCCCGATACTATGTTAGCCACTGTATTCTGAAGTACCTAGTGTCGTCGTGTAGAGCTGCAACATACTTTCTATAGGTCTCATTTGATCTATAGCCAATCCAATATTGCTACAGAACTGCCCAGTCAACGAGGTCTATGGATATTAAACGTAGAAATGTTGGCGTTAGGCTTGCACAGAACTGTGCTATAGCATGTACACGTGGAATCGAGAGTCTCATGAAATCTCGTCTGGTCGAGAGAAATGTCCGTTAATACATTCAAGAACGCCAAATAAGAAAAAAACAGACTCCTACATACTTAATAAAACACAATTGTTGTGGTTTTCCTGGTCACTTCTTTTTTGTTGGTTCGTCATCGTTACTTGCAGAATTGTCGAGAATATAACAACAGTAGACGTGGCGAAAATTCCGAAGGCACACAGATTTTCATCATTCCTTCATTTCTAAAGGAATGATATATTTGTTGTATGAATCCCTGTGGAAAAATATTTGTCATGTAGGAAGGCCTAATTGGCTGCATAATTTCTACAGAAGTAGGATTGCGCCAGCTGATAAGCCAGAGGACGCGCTGCCTGGATATGACAACTAACACCACCATCTACAAAGGAAAACAAATAAAAGAACAACCAGTGACGCGGTTTCTGTGGAACGTGTTTGAATTGGCTAGGAGTAACTGAACTAAAGCTTGGTGGTCACCGCGATTACAAAAAATGAAAAAAAAGTTGTATTATAGGGCACATTCGCAGGTGCAAAATAAACTAGTGCGTGAATTGAACAATCAAGACCTTTTAAAGGACTTTTCGTTAGATTAATGAGCATCTAAAGGCGTCGTGACTAAAGCAGTGCCAGACATTTTGTATCAACCTAATACTTTCGTAGGCTAAGCTCATTTTAAAATTTCTTTCGGAGTGCGGTATCAGCAGAATACACTTGCATTCATTATGATGTATAATGCTAATAAAATGACAGTAAACTGTGGCCAAGTTTTCTCATGATGCGGTTAATATTTTCAACCAAGTACTCTAATAGCATTATTATATATTTACTTTCTTTTTCTTGTCTCGTTTTTTATTTGTCTATTTATCTAATAATTTTGCCACCACTGTGAAATATAGTACAGGTATCAGAGATTACATCAACAAAAAAAAACATGTGAACTCAAAATACAATCACTTAAAAAGATTATTAGAACATTACTGCACCAGAAGTTTCTCCTTGATTGCTCGTTTGATTTACTTAAACGATGTATGTTTTTGCATTCTACATTATTTTCATGTTTTTTCATGTTTTTGAAATAATGCTACCAAAACCAGCTACAGTATATGCATTTGTACCCCAAAATATTGTTAGAAAATAAATTTTATCCAAATCAAGGCAGCATTTTAGTGGAAAAAGGCAACCACATATCTCCCACTGGATCATGAATTGACAATCATATAGAATGACACCTCCGGATATTTGTCACATAGTGGCCGAAACAGGTAGCGCTGAGGAGCACTTCTTCAGTTGTGCATAGAAACACTGCGTGTACCTCATTCCTAGTACCAGAACCTAAAATAAACAGGAATGCTCCTTGACCACCGGGCAGGGTTTGTGAAAAACAAGTATCGTGCCGTAAGCTGGTAACGTAAAAGGTGGAACGAATTTTGAGCGGTTGTGGTCATATTGAGGCTGTCTCTGAATAGTGATTTCTCAAATAATGCTTTAAATGAATCACTGATGGAAATAAGTAAGTGCAAGCCATTTGTGAAACAATATGGGCAGGTATAGATTTGAATAAAATAGGAAAATCGTATGACTAGCCATGATCCTACATTTCTTGCGTTCACCTTTTACAGGTGAAGTAAACCCCACATACACGCGCCAGTGCATGTATTGTTTCCATCTACATTTTCTTCCCTCTCTCTCTTCTTTCTATTTCTTTGCCCTAGTACACCACAGTAGGGTAATCAATCGGACGTGCTTCTGGCTAACCTCCCTTCTTTCTGTGTTTTTCTCCCCTTCTTTGCTGAGGAATCGAAACGGATAATGAGATGTCTATACTGGAAATTTACTCTATAGAACATTTCTTCGTTTCTCCCGACTACAAATAACAGCAGCTGGCTCGATAAAGACTATTCAGAATATTTCTATTTATACATCTTGACAGCTTGACGACAAATAAAAAGAAACGAAATCACCGCAAGCGTGCAAAAATACCACGGTCTCGAAATGAAAGCATCGTAATCACTTCGAAGTGAATTGGAAATGAACTGTCGAAACGGCTCTGGCATATAGTTTCAATAACTTCGCTAACTGTCACTCGTTTCCTAGCTGCTGCAACAATTTGGTGCCTCCCCCAAGTCACATATTCAAACATTATGTAGCTTTATTTGCACACGCCTTTTTTTTCATTCCGTGCTTAATATCAGCACCTTCACAACGGCTATATATTCGCGCAAGCTGTTTCGTGTTGGTGAAAACCATTTGGAAGGCTCGTAAGCAAGATGAAGGGCCTTATATATAGGTGGCCGGGCTGTTCGCGAATTCCTTTGCGGCATGAGGCGCGTTACTGAGAGTTCTCTAACGCCTTCGTTCAGCATGTGCCACTTTGCAACTTGGGCCTGCAAGTGCTTACTCGAAATGAAGGTCAGCAAGCAAATCGCCACCTAAGCAAATCGCCACCGAATAAACTTACATGTGTGTAGCATACGAACTTTAAGAGGGCTGACAAACTGCATGCCCTAATGATACGTGGATGTGAGATGAAACACGGGCTGCATAACAAATCAGCAAACTGAAAATGCATCGCTGCTTTAAAAGTATATTAAACACAAAACCAGGAGCGTCATCTGCCCTGCCACTTTCTATTTTAGCCACAAAAATTCCCTGCCCTCCTGCTTAACCCTTTGATTGATTTAATGTCCCAAAACCACCATATGATTATGAGAGACGCCGTAGTGGAGGGCTCCGGAAATTGATACCACCTGGGGTTCTTTAACGTGCACCCAAATCTGAGCACACGGGCCTACAACATTTCCGACTCCATCGGAAACGCAGCCGCCGCAGCCGGGATTTCAACCCGCGACCTGCGGGTCAGCAGCCGAGTACCTTAGCCACTAGACCACCGCGGCGGGGCAGCTTAACCCTTTGCCAGTCTGTACGTTTATGAATGAATGCCCCTATACCACCCTCCTTTCTGCTGCCTTTTGTTTTATTACAATATGCCCACGCGTAGTCTTCATTGTAAGTGGTTGTTTCATGTCCCTACGATGTGCTTCTACAAATCAATATACGATCAGCTACTTCTCCTTTATTTGTTTTTCTATCTATACCCACTTCAGCCTATTCCTGCCAGCCTGCACGTTAATGTACCCTACGTCTGAATTGGCGCGGCCGTTAAATGGTGCTTTCATCAACCTTTGGAAGGCTGGAGGGTGACCGGAACGATGACTGGTTGCTCTCGAATGACAAAGATGCTTGCTTGCTTGCTTAATAGGCCCGGCGACGACTAGAGCAAGTATGTCACGTCCAGTGTAGCTAGATTTTTATAGGAAATTTACAAGAGAAGGAAACTTTATGCACGTGAATAACTAGTTTTTTTATGTGTGACGAGCCTCGGGAGTGCTTGCGCACGTATGTTATGCCAAAGTGCAGTCTTTAGAAAAAAAGAAAAACTATGCTATACCTCAAAGCAAGACAGTATGCAAAGACGATACGAATTTCGTAACAAGTGTTTTCGGTACGGGGGTCTCGATCGGACTTTCATAAAAATGGCTCCTGAGCACCACTAGGACCTTGCTTTGTTTTAATTTTTTTTATTTGATTGAAATTAGTTTTACATTGCATTTACTTTTCCTTTGGTTTTTCAGTAAACAAGTTTTGGCAAACTATTGATATCATGTTTATTTTTCGTTAATAAATTTAAAACAAGATTCTGCAGGCTACTTACAGTGGCTGACGAATGTCGATAATTGTGGCTAAGTTATAAAAAAAGAAAAGGCAATGATTCAAGTTCCTTTTACGTTATACCTTTTTAAAGACGATAGTCTTTCTTGGAGACCTTCAATGGAAAAAAATTTGTCTGTCTGTCTGTCTGTCTGTCTGTCTGTCTGTCTGTCTGTCTGTCTGTCTGTCTGTCTGTACAGTTGTCTCTTTGTCTGCCCTTAACGATACCTCAAACGGCACCAAACGGCTGACCCATCCGCAGCACCCACTAATATTGCTCAAGGTTCAGCGTTCATATTTGTGCGATTGTCAATTAAAAAGCTATTATTGCGCATATCTGAGGCGCCATAACAACACGTCGATGTTTTGTATCTGTGCCTTTATACTAGAAGAGGCACATACAAATAACTATACGAATTGTAGCGTTTATCGCGCTGTACTGACGGTGCAACGCGATGCTTAAAAGGTAACTGTTTCCAACGGTTTTCTAAGACGACACGATCGTGGCACATGCCCTTCGCTTTCCGTTCTCTACCTTATCACCACCGAGACAGGCGCGCATCTTTCTCCGCAAGCACGAAAGCCTTCGTTTTCAAAGATAACTGCCAGATGGCGCTCGGGTCTAACGAGATGGAACTCGTTCGCCTCCACTACACGCTCGAGGCACTCTAACGCAGCGCCTCCAGAATACCATTAACCAATTTCCTTGCGCAGAACATCAAATAAACATTTTGTTCACTCTCTCCTGACGCAAGACAATCGTCTTTCGACGACATTTGCAGTTACCATGCAGATTAGGGGCCATTTTATTTCGTAAGTACTTGCTTGAAGTGTTTTTTTCTGAAGTGCGTTGTTGATAAGAAAAAAATTAGCAAGTCAGTTTTCCACTTCAAATCTGTTGAAAGGGAAATTCGACTTCAAACGATAAAGATATTACACATGCACGGTAGACGGCAACTGAGTCAGGACTCGCCAACTGAGTCAAGTATCGATGTGCATAGCTCTCAAAACGTTGGGCAATATAATACTGATGGGTGTAACCACGTGAGAAACTGAAACCAAGGAATCATTGCTCATACTTTCAGGAAATTGATTTACCCTACTCTTTAATCGATTTGCGTGTTATGGTATACGTCGTACATGTTGAGTAAATCAAGTCGAATACAACTGCGACGGCCTCCCTGCTGTCTTCACCGCATTAGCTGAACCACGCGTGGCCTGAACAACGGAAGATGCGGTATGTCTATCGACACTCGGATTTGTCGCGAGTATAATGGCCACAACTCGTGTTTACGGCACCCATTTTCGGGACAGGCACGGACGACGGCTGCTTTTCATATACGGACGGCGTGCTGCGGGCTCGACTCTGAGTGTGGACGGATAGTGCGGCACGTCTCTTCTCCGTACCCGCATTGTGCACTCTTCTCATACCCGTATTTCTCTGCATTTTCTGCTTTCCCCATTGAGAGCATTATCGTCGTCGTAGCGCTGCGCGGCGCGCTGTCTTGTCTGACATTTTGTGCACTTGACATTGTCACATTAGTCGCAGGAATAACAAAAAAAGCCCTAGAGTAAAATGTGATGACTTAAGCGTATGAACGTGTGTGGAGAGGAGATCAAATACAGTCCAGATTGTGATAGCCTTCGACTTCGTTTGAAATTCTGGCGTTTAGTGACATGATCGTCACTAACCAGTAAATTGTCATTCTCTGAGTTTCTTTTTTTTAGAAAAGGGTGGTTTACTACTTGGGCTGTCAATGCTTTTTTATGTCGTTAGTTATATTTACAACAATGTAGCTTGAGAAGTAGCATTCTCATAAACGTGCTCAGGGGTTGCCTTCAAGGAAGGGGGTTGGGAGATGGTGCGTTACAGCTTACCCCCTCCCCTCCCTAACATTTCAACGTAGGGGCCGACTTAGCGCTCTTCCCTCCCCCCCCCCCCCCGCACGCATGCCTATTGGCATCCTCGTTTCGTGATTTTATTCTTGCCCTCGCCACTCTGTATATTTTGCGCCCTCCTTGTCCATGCTTGCGCTTTAGCTTGTACGTGAACTGCGCCTCAGCAAAGCAACGAAAAAAGAACATCCTTCAGACACACGGTAATTAAAAAGATAAAGAATGTCGGTTATGGCCGTATGCAGAGATACGTATTACACGAGGAGAGCAATGTTTTCATCGAATTCACCAATTTCTGATAAAGATGGTGGCGCTTAAAGGAATAAAGAGTTGCTGTTGGACTAACCGTTTTCTCAACGCGATTGATTTCAATAGTTCATTTTTTTTCTGGATATGCTAGCTTATAGTTCTGTACACGCTAAACAGAACAGCTGCCAGTGTTGTAACAGCGATATCGTTTTTATCGGGACTCATCCTGTTCAAAACGATAATAGTGTTACAACATAACACGTGAATAATACGTTACATGTTCGGCCCCCTATTTTCACTATGTGCTCCCCTAGCCTGCCTCCGCTCCCCTCCCCCCCCCCCCCCACAAAAAAAAAGTGAAAGCGCTGCAGTTTATCAGGATCAAAGTTAATGGTTCTGCGTCGTATCCCGGCACATTAGCCATTGAGAGGATTGGTCGCGCCACATTACAGCCGTCCCAAAGAGCTCTTTCATCGACGATGTGTCGATGAGCTTTCGGCGTACGAAACGCGAAAGACACATTCCAGGAGAGCAAGCAATTTACAGATTGAATTCATCGCACGGATGAATCACATGAAAGAGGTGATCGTGAATCTGGGTGCCCAACAACGTAATCCTGCGCGAAAAGGTGGCCCGTTTTTTCATATACGGCCGCGTGCTCTCATCATCGCACAGAACTTCAAACGAAGAACACGAATTAAAACATGAAAGTGCTAATAACGAAACATGCATCTCTGAAGAAAAGCGTGCTTTGACAAGTCGTGCAAAATGACGCGATGCTGTTTTTAGTGTATAGACGGAATATTGAGCGTTTTCTGAGGTATTTGTCAGGTCGTCCATTGTGTTGCACCGACTGGGACAATGGGTGGCTATGTCGCTACAAAATCCGTGCTATTATGTTGTAATGAATGTGAACAAGCTGAATGTAAACAATGAATGTAAGCAATTCATGTAAACAAGCTCGTGTACACTGTAAACAAATTACACAAATCTAGGTGTAACATACTCTCTCTAAATGACATCCCTACAACTCACGAAATGAGAGTAACAAGCAGGACTATACTTACACAGCAGGTGTATTTCCTAGTTTTAAATGCGAAGCATTTCTCAGCAAACTTCGGCGAACTTGAGCGTATCTATCTATCTATCTATCTATCTATCTATCTATCTATCTATCTATCTATCTATCTATCTATCTATCTATCTATCTGTCTATCTATCTATCTATCTATCTATCTATCTATCTATCTATCTATCTATCTATCTATCTATCTATCTATCTATCTATCTATCTATCTATCTATCTATCTATCTATCTATCTATCTATCTATCTATCTATCTGTCTGTCTGTCTGTCTGTCTGTCTGTCTGTCTGTCTGTCTGCCTGTCTGTCTGTCTGTCTGTCTGTCTGTCTGTCTGTCTGTCTATCTATCTATCTATCTATCTATCTATCTATCTATCTATCTATCTATCTATCTATCTATCTATCTATCTATCTATCTATCTATCTATCTATCTATCTATCTATCTATCTATCTATCTATCTATCTATCTATGGAGCACGAACTCCCTTCTATTGATAGAAATCACAGCAGAGAAAAAACAATGCCCTGCCATTTCATCTTGAGATGAAACGTGAGCCTCTGTTTGTGAGTGGTGCCCTCACTAAACGCAAATCCATTTGCTTCACGTTCCCGCCGTTTCGGCTGCTGCAAAGAACTGTATACTTTCTATGTGTGGACGGGGAGTATAAGATGTCGAAAAAATTTTCAATGACTGATAGTTCAGGAGAAATTCAATTTTGTGAAAGACACGCGTGTTGTTCATCCGTGAATTTCAAATTCTTTTTCAGAATATATATTCGAGTGCGTGTTTATTTTGCGCTTTCGAGACTCCTAAACTGAGGCAGCATTGCAGAATAATATTTTTGAGAGTTGTACAATCGCAGCTCCCAGTTTTCAATGACGATACCCCGATTTCGTTCCATATTGAAAAACCACGGATAGCGTTTTGTTCGGAAGATTTGTGCAATAGTATCAGTTTTTGCTTATATTTCTCTGAAGCCTGTGATAAAACGCTTTGATATATTTAAGAAGGGTCGACAACCGGCGACCCAGCTTGCAGTATTATGCTGCACCCGGTACCGCATCAAAGCCCCCAAGATATTCACGGGCATGTACTGCAATTTTTGGCCATCAAATTCGCGAACGATAATTCACAAACTGTAAGTATATCGAGGTAAATTATTGTATTTCGCCAAATATTACTTTTTCCAAATAATATATATAATATGTTCTGGCTGAAAAATAAACCAGGCGAAGGTTTGCATTTAACATTTATTCATTCATTTCCTGGCAGGAATCTTCTTGAGCCATAAACTTAGAAACCCACATGACGCACGTGGCGGACGCAAACATGCATTCATCTTCCCCTTCGTAGCACCAAAATCACGCTCGCACTAGAAGATTGGACAACATTTTCGGTTGTTGTACTGGGAATGCACGAAGATATTATTGTTTATGGCATCTCTGCACTGGCGAAAAACACGCAAAACAAAATGATCTGCGGAGAAGGAGGCCACTGATAGATGCCGCGAAAGGGAAACCGCTACCTGCAATAGCCTTTTGCCCTCGCGACGCGACATCGCTGAACACTGGCGCTGGTAGTTGCTATGACCACAAATAGCAGTAAGGGTGAGTGAGTATGCATATGAAGTGTCACAAGGCACCATAATTTGACGTAAAGGTGTTCGGCAATATTTTAAGTTGAACTATGACCAAATTGTACCATAGCCATTTCTTTCTTAAGCACTGGCTTTGTCACGCCATTTTACGCTGGCGTGCTGCAATTTAAAACGCATGTTTATATGGCTAAGTGAAAAGAAACTGCATGCTCCCCGTTTAGAGAGACGCAAAGCAATATTGTGATCATAAAGGGGCATCGCCACTGGTAACGGGCAAACATATTATTCACCACTCGTCCACTCAAAATTTGAAAGGGAACAGATGAACGGCCCAAAGCAGTTAATATGCCTGGCCAGACATAGCTAATACTTGAGAAAGAGCTTCATGTAGTTTTGAGATTTACGCGTAGGCATGTAACACTGTGTCCTGCCTTTCATCCTCTCTGGTTATATATGTATAGGGAGTGCTTGGGCGGTTTTTTTTCGTTCTGTAGTTCTGAACTGACCTTAATTTCTCAGCGAAAGATTGATCATTGTGTTGTACACCGAAGGCCTTTGGATTGTGGTCCTAATGAAGCGCATAAGAGAAATTCAACATATGACTTGATTTGTGTGCTTTAACTTCCAAAAACCACTATATCATTATGAGAGACGTCGTTGGGGAGTGCTCCGGAAATTTCGACCACCTGGGGTTCTTTAACGTGCACCCAAATATGAGAAAACGCTCCTACAGCATTTTTGTCTTCATCGAAAATGCAGCCGCCGCCACCGGCATTTGATCCCGCTACCTGCGGGTGAGCAGCCGAGTACCTAGCTACTAGATAAACCACCGCGGCGGGGCATAACTTCTACATATGACACCAAACAAAAGCGATAGCATCGGCGAGAGATTTGTGTACAAGAACGTTTCCTGCCTAGAAAATAACGGTTGCTTCTTATCGCGAAACACGTACTTTATTATCTCTGTTTAGGTTCCCCCATTAGGCTCTGAAAAATAGCAAAAATAGCAAGGAGCCGCCGTGGTATGAACAGTGGTATGGTCCGAGAAAAAAGCTGTATAACTCTGTATATTATTCTTGGTGGTAAACCTAATGCTTTCAGTGAAAGATGCGTATTACTTCTAGTAAGGAAAATTGATAACAAAAATAAATTTCTGGCAAAAATGATTCCCATAGTGTGTAGAGGTTACCTCATGAATAATTAAAAACACCTCTCAAAGCCCATTTGTGAACATTGAAGCCGGCGTTATTAGGAACGGGTAATAAATGTTGGAGAGAGCTGTTGTGCCTAATAGCCTGTAATTTAGTACTTATAAGAAACAGACCACGACAGGGTTGAGAAGTTTTTAATATTTGAATCAAGGGAATCGGAATAGAGATGACGAATACACTGTGGCAAATATCAGTCTTCTTTGTCCTTCACATGTTTCAAATAATAAACTAATCCATGAAAACGAGTGCGTAATCATGCTGTTCGCTTTATGGTTCCGGGAGCATGAAACAGGAGAAAAGTATAAAATGCGTAGGGCGTATTGTTTTCATCTACATTTCTCTGTCTTCTTCTGGGTTTCGCTGTGTGATTTTCGATGACCCAATGCTAACGTTGGGCCTTGTTTTTGTAACACAGTGACAACGTAAGACGTTTGCAAGAGGTCATTTGTGGTCGTCGTTCTTTAAGACAAACGCTTTACAATTTTGAAGCCCTAAATGCTTCATTGTTGAACACAGTGTTGTGTGAGTGAAGAATGAATGCCTCACTGGTAGCGCCAGAGAATGGTGGAAACAACTAAAAAAGCCGGCCAAGTGAGCGTTTGGCCTTTTTTCTTGCATCCTTGTTCATTATTTTAGGGGCGAAGCTCCTCTTAGTGTAACCTTGTCACTTATCATGCGTAACAAAGAGAAGAATAGACGAGTAAAAAAAAGGCAAACGAAATTGCTGACCATTTCTTGTCTCATTTCCTAGATGGCGTTACTCTGCCGCTACTCTCCGAAGTGCCTTAATTCTCCAATTGGCTGCTGCGCGTGCTTTGCTTGAGTGCGCGGAGAGCAAGTGTCTCTCTGAGTCTAGTTCCTAGATAGTCGCCGTACGTAATGGATAGTTGGTGAGGTATGGACTAAGCAGAACGGCAGACGCGTTAAAGACGCCTGTGCTGGACTTCTTTGGCTCGCGTCTCGTCGGTGTTACCAGCGCACCATCTGCATTCTCGAACATGATCGAATGCATGAACGCATGCATGGACGGACAGACACACAAACGAATGGAGAGACGGACGCTTCGCCCCACAAATAATCATTCAATCTATTGATATGCTGTGATTTTTTTTCGCTTTAAGTGAAGCGTAGAAATTCTCCGGGCTATCCAGCACTTAACGCCAAGAGAACCGTAACTATTTCTTTGGCGCACTGAGCATACAAACGTCAAGTTCGAGAAATTAGGTACTGTATTAGCTCTACCTAGCGGAATCGCTAGAGTATTACTTATGTAGAACAAGAACCATGCTTCCTGCACATAACAATCAAGTGTCAAGAAAACGACGTGATGTAACAAGACAAGCAAGTATTTGTATCACTTGAAGCAAAACAGAAGCGAATGGTAGCAAGCTTCTCGGAGTGTGCGAAATACATATGTGTGCATTGTGGTGCTTAAGGACCCAGCTTAAGCAGCTACGAAGGTAGTCTTCTTTTATAGAAGAGCGCAAATAGAACATTAGGCTCTGGCCAAATTCTTACAATACAAAAAGGAAACCTGGCATGGCGAATATTGTTCGCACACATGGAGTAATCTTTGCATGGTATTCAAGTTTCTTTCGCAATTATTTTATTATGGTGCTGTGCCAATCATCTTCATGAGCGCATGCGCCAGATTATTTCAGTGTCATGGGCTTATGGGCAAACAACAGAAATTTTGCGTTGCATCGCTCTGTATGCCTGATTGATTGATATGTGGAGTTTAACGTCCCAAAACCGCTATATGATTATGAGAGACGCCGTAGTGGAGGGCTCCGGAAATTTAGACCACCTGGGGTTCTTTAACGTACACCCAAATCTGAGCACATGGGCCTACAACATTTCCGCCTCCATCGGAAATGCAGCCGCCGCAGCAGGGATTCGAACCCACGCCCTGCGGGTCAGCAGCCGAGTACCTTAGCCACTAGACCACCGCGGTGGGGCATTATTCACATTGTAGTCGAGTCTTGATGGTCGATATAGTTCGAAGCGACATCCCTGTGCTCAAGCCTGTGCAGTAGCAAATTAAATGATTGGGTCACAATATAATCATTCACACAGATTTAGCAAAAGCATTATCGCATATGCACCCCCTATTTTTCCAGTTTTTCCTCAGCCCATTTGCGAAATCGGAAATCTGGCTATAGCATACTTGGTGGCACGTTGATGCCTCTGCATACTTTATGCCTCTCAGGAGAATATGCAGCAGTGATAGTTGGCATCAGTTGTTAAATGACATCGTGGGCCTATTTAAGAACTTAAGCAAGAAGCGTGTTTGGATGTGTTTAGAAAAAATTGTTAAGGAATTAGAGTACTTAGTACTTGACTACGAAAGAGCCTAAAGCCGTCCTGTGGGCTCTGAACTACCTCCAGCGGACGAAATGCTGTCGGAGCCCTTAAATTATTTCATGCTTTTAGCCGAAGGAAAGCCAGGAAAGTAGCGTAGAATGAAGCACATTCAGTGAAGCCGATATTCATGATGTAGCAGGTGGACTAAATGGCTTCTACGAATAGCTCTATGTTATCAACATTTCGGCAGGCTTATTCGGCCTTTTCCCGGTTATCTTTCTACGTAACTAATGTTTCTTTTTGCTGTGCTAAAGTTTAGCTCTTGTACAGCAGCTATTTCCCTTGTTGGTTGATTAACGCGCTCAAATTTCACAACACGGAGTCCAGCCCCCCAAGAAAACCTAATTATGAGCGCTCATTAGCAAGATTTACTTGGTGGTCTTCTTTTATTGTGTTAGTGATAGTACCACCAGCTGAGAACATTGCTCGATGACAGTACCTGAATGCGGTGGCGTATAAGACAGAGAAAGACCGTTAAAACATAAACCATAAGGCATACATCAGAGTTCATTCTAATTTTTGAGTTCGTGATAGCAGGTAAACAGCAGGAATCGCATCCGTTTCTATCCCGTCAGCCCTTCTACAAAACTTTATATTATTGAATGAAATGATCTTCTCCTTGTATGAGCTTACGTTGAGAATTATTACTACTTTTCATTATTTTTATCACAGAATTCATTAAATGTACAATTATTTATTTCACGAATTCGTAACAGATTCAAGTTTCCTGATTTGCTTTTGGGCCACTGTTTACGTTTTCTCAATATAGTGCACGCAGCGCATACTGTATTGCTTTTTATGGAGCTAATATACCTGAAAAACAGTCCGAAAGCATTACCTACACTGAATTTAGTCTTCAGAAAAATGCAGAAGAACACTCATGCTACAGCGAATATGCATGTTACGAGTTTAATTAGTAGTACATAATCCAGACAGGCTAGAACTCCAGTGCCCCGAGGAATATAGAGGGTGAAGAGCGAAGTCTGTCCGGCATGGTGGTGCCCCTATTCCAGGGCCCCAATGGCGCGAGCCATCCGTTTAGCTCTGTGGACCAGTCGTAGCTGATCCACCAGGGCTGGGCTAGATAGCAGCGTCTTCCATTCCTCCCAAGTGCCAATGGTGTCGTGTTCTTCTTCGTGCTCTGCACGCTCCCAGGTGATGTAAAAGAGTGTTGGTCTGGCTCCACACCACGGGCATATATTTCTATATGCCTTGGAGTACATCAGGTGAAAAGTGTACAGATTTATGTGTTAGTCTTTATTTTTCTTAGTGCTCTTGCCTCCGCAGCACTGATCTTGCTATGAGGACGTGAATAGGGCTGCTCATTTTCCCTGTAGTACTTTAGAATAGTTGTGATATAAGGGTCCAGGGGTATAGGGTCATCTATTGCATTGTTTTGGGTGGATCGGTGATTTGTGAAGTCTCGAGCTGCCTTGTCCAGGTGCAGGTTCTCTGTCACGCCCTCGTGCCCCGGTGCCAAAGTCATAGTCTGTACGTATTTCACTGTGATGTCCCATCCTGTCCCAACCATTATTCGGAGCGCCTGTGCTCCAATTTCACCCTTTAGATAGTTTCTGCAGGTTTTTGCGAATCTGTAATGATTGTTAATGGAGCGTTTCGTGTCCATCCCTCTTTTATTGCGATTGCTATGACAACCTCTTCTGCTTGTGTTGTCGACACCTGATCTATTGAAGCGCAGGCTGTAATTTTCCCTCTACGGTCGGTGACTACACACACAGATTTCTTTGCATTGGTCTGATAAGGCGCGGCTTCAGTGAATCTGGCCGTGCTCAAAAATCTTGTCATGTTGTCAACGTAGTCAGCCCTTGCCTTTCTTCTCCCAGAATGCAGAGCAGTATCCATATTGCTTGGTATTGTAAATACAGTGTACCATTGTCTAAGCTCGCTTGGTACTTTAGTTTCTTGCTGCTTTGTAATAATGTATCGCGGCCTAGTTTTGCTAGGACTGCTCTGCCCGCTGGGGTCTGGAGAAGACGATTTTCTGGCGCTAGTAGCTGGGCCTCAGATAATTCTTCAATATATTATGAAGACCAAGTGCCAGTAGCTTGTCGTTTGAAGTATTCCACGGTAATCTTGGCTCTGTCTTGAAGGCCATTCTGATTATCTGGTTTCCTTTTTTTTCTCTTCCCTGTTCATAATCGGTGGTGTATAGAGAATGCTCGCAACATCATTCTGATGTGCTTTAGTTTACTGCCCTCTATAGGTGTCATAAAGTGGGCAGTTGCTGCTCATTCATCGTAACTACAACGCAAAAGAAATAGTGACACAGACACACAAAGCGGCACGTACAAGAGCAAGCTCATATCTTGAACTGCCTTCACTTTAAGTTTAATCACTGCCCTTACGTTCCTAAGGGCCTGCAGTTCGGTTTTTAGTGTTTATATTTTATTTACTCTTCCCCATGCTTCTCTAGCGCGTGCCAAGCCATACTGCAAGACTGCTTCCGCACATATTTGTTATTCCATGACGACAAACCTGGCTTATGAAAATAATCTGCTTTCTCCTGCCACTCTATCTTAAGGAACGCTTCAGTGGTGACAATCACGATGATATGCAAATGAGTATCGCCCCAAAGCAGCAAGTTTGAGCAAACAGATTCACCATCTATTCAAGAGATATAAGCATGAATATAAATATAGTGACACACACAATTATGGGCACACACTTCGCGAGAAAAACACCGGCCGCTATATTGAGTGCTGCGTATGCATATGTTCATGGAGAGAACCCGAAGCCGCTTGGAGGTAAGGCAGCTACAGCGAAGTTTCGTTTGTTCATCGCTTGCGCACACAAGCACATCTAATGAATCACGCCAAATATAGCTGCAGAATATAGAAAGTTTAGCGAAGCAAATGTCACGGTGGTTGCTGCTCTGTGCTGCAGAAAAGAAGAACTTTGCTATGTTGACACAAAACAAAGCTTGGTTCGGCAACAAGGGTGCTACCTAAAAAAAACATGTCTACTTTTTCTTAATGAACTTTGTATGCTGAAGTGAGTCACGGTTGGCTGATAAAAGACATTGTTGACGCATGAATGCATGCGTGTATGCTGTTTGAGTTCTCAAACTATTTGAACATTAAATTTTGACCACTTCCGTGTACATCTTTAAGGACGATAATATTTCTTGTGATACTTTGACGCGAAAATTTCGGTCTGTCTGTTTGTCGGTTGACTTGTCTGTTTTCGACCCGAAGCAGCCGAAGTCCAACCACAACCGCAGCGCCCATTACTGTTACTCTAGTTTCTGCGCTCATAATTGTGCGTATTATCGATTAAAAAACATACGTGATCATCAGTACATTAATATACTTTGCCATGTTTATTTATACTACAAAAGGAATACACAGGTATTTCTAAAGACCGTAGCGTTTATTACACTGCGCTGACAATGCAACGCTATGCACGAAAAGGCAGGTATTTTCTACGCTTTGCTAAGATGATATTGTGGTCGCACCTACCCGTCACGTTGCATTTTACACATTATGGCATTCGTTGTATACACCCACACTCCCGTCTTGCACTATGATTTAAAATTTTGGGAACTTGCAGACAACTATTTCAAAATGCTCAACAACAATATATCATTCAGAAACGTGCTTGAAAAAATGTTTGATCCTCGAAGCCTGAGTACTTCCTCTGGGAAATTTCACATCTCATTCATCACCTACAACGTAGGTATTCTGACACCAACAATATATTTGTGCGCCCTCGTAGTCCACGCGTATGCAGAATGGTTGTTCATCATACCAGTACTGAAATAACGAAAAATGGTCAGAATAATTGCCCTCTTTATTTTCACACTTATTTCTTTGTCTAACCTCGAGCAACTCCGCTTCCATGAATGATGGAATGCACGCAAGCACCTCCACTTTTATGTAAATATGCTGCGCTGCGCATGATAAACAACGTTTTCCTTCAGTGGTTATGTACACTATACCGGGAATTCCGTATACCGTCTATTTTGTTGAAGTGATTTTCATTCATCATTACGGTGCAGCTGAGTTTTACAATTTTTTTTATTTCTGCTTCAGTAACCTACAGCTTGCACGCAAGATAACAACAAAAAACATTGTTTTCATATCTTGAAGCATCAAACGTAGCATTCTTGCCACTGAGTGCAGTGGCGCAACATTGCAGAGTCATATTTTCATACTGTTTCTTGCTCGATTGCACTCAATAAGCCCCCATAACGGGACTTAAAGATACCCGGGTAGGGAATCCCAGTGCAAAAATGAACAGCCACAATACTTTGTAAAATTTATCCACTACTAAATATGCTGTTCCGATTAAGTACTAAGTATAATTATGTATTTAAAAACGATTTCCTACCTGTATATACTCTAGGTGCGTGTAAAATAATCGCGACATTTTTAATAGGATTCTCCCTAACGAAGGCCGTACCACGGAGGGTACATATATGGAGTAGGGTAGAATATTACAGAAGAGGGTACAAAGGAGGGTTAATTGCTGTATGCATGCAACGCCTATACCTTCATAGACTACGAGAAGGCGCTTGACTCAGTCGAGACATCAGAAGTAATGCAGGCATGATGGAATCATGGTATCGAGGAACCCTACATGAACATACTGGAGAAAAATGTACAGAAGATTCACAGCCACCACAGTTCCCCATAAAAAAGCGAGAAAATCCCAATAAAGAATGGTGTAAAGCAGGGAAACACGATCTCTCCAATGCTGTTTACTACGTGTTTACAGCAGGTTTTCAGGACCCTAGTTTGGGAAGAGTGAAGGATAAGAGTTAATGGAGAGTATTTTAGTAATCTCTGAATCGCTGATGAAATTGCCTTGATGATTACCTCAGGGGACAAATCACAGCTCATGATTACTAAACTGGACAGGGAAAGTCGAAGAGTAGGTCTGAAAATTATAATACGCACAAAACTAATGTACTGTGCAACAGTCTAAGGTGAGAAAGGCCCTGTGCAATAGGTGGAGAGACGCTTCAAGCTGTAAAGGAGTATGTCTACTTAGGACATGTAGTGACAGGGAAGCCGAACCATAAGTGTAAAATAACGAGACGAATAAGGATAGAGTTGATCACATTAAGTAAGCATTAACAAATCATGAATGGTAACCTGCCGCTAGCTCTCACGAGGAAGGTATGTAACAGCTGCATTTTGGCGCTACTCGCCTATGAAGCAGAAACCTGGAGGCTTACAAAGAGGGTTCAGCTTAAATTGAGGACAATGCAGTGACTGATGGAGAGGAAAGTCATCGGTGTAAATTTAAGAGACAAGCGGAGAGGGGAGTGGGTAGGGGAAAAAACATGGTTAAGGATAGCATATGGTTGAAATCAAGAAGAAGAAATTGACGTGGGCCGGGTACGTAGCACGTGGGCAGGATAACCGCTTGTGAAAAAATGTGACTGACTGGATTCTCAGAAAATGCAAATGTACGACGAGGAGACAGAAAGTTAGTGGGGGGGGGGGCAGATGGGATTAAACTGTTCGCAGGTATAAAATGACAACGGAAAGCACAAGACAGGGCTGATGGGTGGAACACGGTAAAAGCCTTTGCCCTGCAGTGGTTGTGTTGTCAGGCTGATGAAGATGACGAAGGAGGGTGCGAAATTCGGTTACCTCCCATGCCATAAAATAAGATAGCAAATGTTGCCTAGCCGTAGCGGCATAGCGGTTTTCTTTTCTTTTCATTTCTTGTAAAGGCCCCAAAACCAATGTGCAGACATATAGTAGTGAAATAAACTATGCACGTGCTCCCAGCAGGTGCACGATACCCACCCTAAAACACACAGATACGTACGCATAGCAAGAAAACCTCAATTTTTCTTTTACTATAACTAAATGTTTTCATGTGTGTTTGTTTATCAGTAAAACGTTGCAAATGCGAAAACCCTTGCGTTTGTTCCTAGCCCACTTTTTGCTGTGTTCTTGTCTTAATTTGCGCACACCAGCTCATCTTGAAGTTTCTTTAATTTCTGCTTATTATTTATACAGTATTGTTTCCAGCAGACAATGTACCGCATAACAGGCTTCTATATATTATTTGTTTTTCAATTTGCAATTGCAGTGCTTTTCATTATGAGACTAAGCTTTCCCGTTTAAAAAGCTCAGGACGCCCTACACAAATTCGCCTTCTTGTAGTCCGCAGCGCTCAATATGCTCATGTCATTATTTGCAGCATGTCGTGTTTCAAATCTGGATGTTTGTATATGAAGGTGTATTTGCGAACTCGTGAAGAGAAAACGAGAAACAATATATTTTGACAGGGCCCGGCTGCAAGCGCAAGATAAGAGACTTACACCTGGATTCTCATGCTTAAGTACTATGTCAAATATTCCGAGTCGTCCTACGCCTCCAGCTCAAAGGTCAGCTCCAGGCCAGCTGTTCTTCCTTTAACGTGAAGATAAGTACTAAGCACAGAAATTTTTTTTATTTGTGTCATATATAGAGCCGAATTATCATAAATTTCAGGCTTTAGGGAGAGACAAACAAGGTAAAGTATAGTGACCGAAAAAAGCTCAATAGAGAAACCCATGTTTATGAATAAATAAAAAGAAAACATAATTCGCGGTTGGAAAGTAACACATAAAAAAGACCTAGCGCTTGGGCTACCTTCATGTTTTATTTGCGTATGACCACTGGCGCTGGTCTATAGCTTTTGGTGAAGTATTAGCTGACTTGGGTGAACGTTCCATTAACATTTCCCCGTGAACCTCTACAGCGTAAGTGTACTCCTGACTTCTAATTTTGTTCCTACAGTTGCGTTTTCCCCTTGGTCGTCACGCTTATCAACTCCGACAGTGCGATGGCGCGCTTCCGTAGTTCATTCAGATGCCAGATAAATAGAAGTGCAGAAGCCACCAATAGCAGATTCCATATGGAAAGTATGGTTGGAAACTACACTGCAAGGTGCCGCAACGTTTGAAGTGGCCTACAAGAAAACCGTCTGCTGTTTCAGTAAATTGATTCACTTACGTTCTATCATTTCATTGCTGTTATATAACCATTCTTTTAGGTAAACTAACGTCCTGCTTCATACGTGTCTAATTCTTATTCATTGCAAATCTTAACCTGTAAATTTACGTAATTTTTGGATGAGCTCTTGTTTTCGTGAGCACCACGAAATCTCAACTTTCGTTCGAGCCGAATGAGACAAGAACTCACCTAGCGTACAACATTATGGCTCTAGGGGCTAGCACAATAAAACGACTGACAAATAACGAAATGTTTCCTTTGCACCACACGATACTTGGATATAAGGGCCACCTTCACATATTTGAATGTTGTCCATAAAGTACAAATGAAACTTTGTGAGATTCAATCTCTGAAACATCCACAGTAGGAGGACTGATGCTATGTAGCTTTATATTTTCAATGTTTTGGCAGAACTTTATATATAAGAGGCAGCATGCACAATTCACTTAAACATTTTACGTAGTAGCGAGCTTTATAGTACTCTATCTGAATGTTCGCGCTATTTCACCTCATTAAAAACCAAATTGCGGCTTTTACAATTGTAGCATTCCATTAAAAAGAATAAGTACTTATTTTATTTGTGTGTTGCTTCCATATTTTTATACATGCGCCTTGAGCAAAAGCTCCGCTTAACGTGTACTTACTCAGGTTAAGCTCTTTCAGGAATAGAATATTGGCTCACAAATGTTCAGTTCTTTAACGCACTGTCTTGTACACCTATCGGCTTTGCTTTCAAAATTTCATGAGTTATTTGCTTTTTCACTTATGATCTCTCCATGGAGAAATATTTCAATGGGGAGCTGAAGAGGTTTACCTGGTTTTTCACCTTACAGGCTACTCCAGGTGCCGGGTGATGGCAATGATACTTACAATGATCTCTTCATGTGTGCCAGCATTTTTAGATACGTTTTCAGTTCTGCAAGAATCATTTCGTACAGTACTTTCACGCACAAGCAAGAATTGCAATGCTAGCAGAATAGTGACCTTAAAAAGCAAAACTACATAAACGTTTAACCCAGTGCTTGTTTCTGAGTGTGCAAATTTTACGTAATTATCAACCTTCGGCCAATCAAATCGTTCGTGTATTCCCTGCCGCCACGTTGTACCCACAAACTTCTTAATCTCATTTACGATGGAGGTGGAAATGTTGTAGGCCCGTGTGCTCAGATTTGGGTGCACGTTAAAGTACCCCAGGCGGTCTAAATTTCCGGAGCTCTCCACTACGGCGTCTCTCATAATCATATAGTGGTTTTGGGACGTTAAACCCCACACATCTATCAGACTTCTTAATCTCCTCTGTCCCACAAACTTTACGTGTTCAAACATAAATACGTGTCTTTATCGTATGATCATGCAAGAACACGTTCAATTCATGTAGGTTTCATACCAGATAAATTATTACGAGGAATTTGTCATATGAGAATTTGCGCTAGGGGATCCTCAGGTATTTTTGCTTTTCCTACAATCCCTGGTAGTTACCCTTTATGACCAGCACTGACCCTGGGTAATCGCTATACGTGTCCGTGCCATGCCCATTGCTTCTTCTTAATTTAAACCATGGTGTTTTTAACACCTGCTTGTTCCCTGACCCACTCTGCTCCCTTCCTGTCTCTTATGACTAGACGTATCATTTCCCTTTCGATTACTCGCTGCGTCACTTTGAATTCAGGTGGAACCCTCTTTTGCTAGTCTGCAGGTTACTGCTCCGTATGTAGATAACTGTAAGATGCAGCTTTTGTATACGTTCCCTTTGAGAACTGACACTTAGCTATCATTTAAAATTTGGGAATGCTTGCTGATTACGTTCCACCTTCACCTTATTTCTCTATCTACTTGTCCTCAAGGTTGCACTTTGGGGGCTACTAACTGATATAAGTATAGACGTATTCCTTTACAACATCCAGTGTATTGCACTTCCCGGGAACCTATTCATCGTTATAACTAAATGCGAAGTATTTCTTAGCGAACTTCGGTGTCTTTGAGCGTATCTATCTATCTATCTATCTATCTATCTATCTATCTATCTATCTATCTATCTATCTATCTATCTATCTATCTATCTATCTATCTATCTATCTATCTATCTATCTATCTATCTATCTATCTATCTATCTATCTATCTATCTAGCCGCCTACGACATTTAGCTCTCCTGGCCATTTTGATAATGTATCGATACTAAACTAGGTATGGCATAACATCACCATATGAACAAGGTATTTGACTAGTCATAACATGGACATCTTGATATGTATGTCATGAATGTCTAGATTTATAATTCATGGTCCTACAGCTCTTGCGGTGGTTTAGTTCACACGGGACGAAGTATATTTCTGCCGAACGCTGCCTATTTCGTTTGATGTTTTTTGTGTGAATTTACGCTCTATCCAAGGATCACCGCTCTCCTGCGGGTAGCGATGGATCCAGGCCCCACCATACGCTATCCGGACTTGGCGTCACCTTCGACGTTACCTCAAGGAAGCGCTACAGCCGGGAGGATGACAGCAACAGTGACAGCACTGAACTGTACACGGCGAGTAGTGAAGACAGCGACGATGATTTCATTCCTGCAGTGAAGCGTAAAGCTAAAAGAAGAATAGTCGGCGAGTCTTCACCAGCTAGCGTTTCTACCGTGAAGGCGGCGTGCAGTTCTGAACGCCATACCATACTTTTTGTTCCTGTCGACTCTTCAATCAACCTGAAGAACATGAACAGGCAAGTGATATCAGCGCGTCTCGAAGCTATCGTGCCTAATGAGGTAAAGGATATTAGACTCAACCCACGGAAGAATATCTTGGCCATAGACGTTGAGCACCCGGCTGCGCTACATACCCTGCGAACTGTCACGGAGCTTGGAGGCATCTATCTCAGAACTTACATTCTGCAGGATATTGACACGACGACAGGCGTCATTTATGACGTTGATGTTTCCATACCGAACGCAGACCTTCCTGTTCTGATAAAGCCAGCTACTGGGGCAACGGACATATTGCAAGTATGCCGGCTTGGCAAATCCCGTTGCATCAAGGTGACCTTCAAAGGTGATTGCATCCCATCACATGTAAAGGTTGGTCATTTTCGTCACGTTGTCCGACCATACATCCCAAGACCACTACAGTGCCACAACTGTCTAAAACTGGGTCATGTTAGTGCTGTGTGCAACAACAAGCAAGCATGTCCACGTTGTGCCGGACCCCAAAAAGCAGAGGCTTGCCAAGCAACTCTCCGAAAATGCAGCAACTGCAACGGGAACCATGAGACCTCGTCCAAAAACTGCCCAGTACTGAAGAAAGAGAGGAGCATTTTGAGACAAATGGTTAAAGACGGATCCTCACGAAAGGAAGCGTTAACGGTTGTTCAACGACGGCGTTCGCGTCGACGGCGGTGCTCGAAGAAAAGAAAAAGCAGTCCTGTGCCGAAGGTGCCTTCACTAACACCGCCACCGCCACCACCACCGCCGCCACGACCACAGAGACCTCCCCCGCCCCCGCCACCAGGTGGGGTACGTCCAGAGGTGCCGGAAGACACTGTGGCGCAACAGAGAACATCCGGCTCTGACTGGCCCACTTTACCGCGGGTACACGTGTCTACGGAACCACAATATCGACAGTCAACAACGAATCTGCCCCCAGCAGGCAGTCTGTCCACCCAAGAAGTACAAGTCTTTTTTGTATTGAGGTCGTTCATGAGTGTTATTCGCACTCTGTTAGATAGTCTACAGATCCCTGCCGCTAAATGCGCGCTGCAAAACTTGGACACACTAGAACCAGTTCTTGCCGGACTTCAGTAACAAGATGGCGCACCATAGACCGCATCAGCCTTTCCGAGAAAAAGTCAAGCGTGCTTCCATAATTCACTGGAACGCAAGAGGTCTACAGTCAAGAATGCCTGAGTTCAGAAAATTCATTTTCGAAAATAGGTTTGCCATCAGCATCATTTGTGAAGCGCATTTTTCAAAAATACCTCGTCTGTCGGGCTAAGAATCGTTCGTTTCTTCATCGTGCATTGAGCGAAGTCAAGTTGCTGTGTACATCCGTAAAGAACTCACTTACGTTCTCCAAAGAGTAGAGTCTCACAATGGAAATCACTACGTGTGTCTATATGTTAAAAAGAAGAAGTTGTCGTTTACGCTGATAGGCGTATATATAGCGCCGTCAGGTCGACTAGATCGACAGATATTGAATGGTATATTTGCAACGACTCCAGCACCTTGGATATTGATGGGTGACTTCAACGCTCATCATCCATTGTGGGGAAGCATCAGGACAAATCGAAAAGGCACAGACCAAGTTGATCTCGCATCAGAGCACGGGCTTCAGGCGCTGAACGACGGCAGCCCTACTTATCTTCGAGGAGTAACTTACAACAGTTGCCTGGACTTGACATTAGTGTCGCATTGCATTGTCACGAAAGTCCAATGATTCACAGATATTGAAACACATGGCAGCGACCATATCCCCACGTACGTGACAGTAAGACGTTTGGACGATTCTCCTTCCCCTGGACATTCAAGACTTATTGACTGGGAAGAGTTTCAGATATCAGTGGAGAGCAAGTGCATGCACGAACCACCGGAATCCATTGAAGTGATTAGTTGTGCAATGGAGACTTCCACGAAGATATGTTCGAAAGAATCGAGACGCACGGCACTCGACCAAAAGTTGGAACAACTTCGAGCGATCCGCCGACGTGCCGAAAGACGATACAGACGCACGAAATCTATCTCTGACCTCAAAGAATCCAGACGCATTCAGAAAAAAATCTAGCGTTGAATGCACAAACTTCATGAACAACGGTGAAAGAATTTTTGTTACTCACTAGACCCTCGAAAGCCCTTGTCTCCCGTATGGAGGACTCTTCGAGGTATTCACTCGCATCCGCAACAGCGTCACCCCTTCGCCGCTCTGGCGCTACATCAACGTCGCTCACAGCTTGATGTTTCTGGGGAATTTTGTGCAAAGATCGCCGGCGGCATCTCTATACCGATCGATCTATTGCCACAGGATGTTCCAGTCGCACGAGATCAGCAAATGGAGGTTGCATTCACCATGGAAGAACTTCATGCGGCATTGAACACATGCAGACGCTCATCGTCCCCAGGTCCGGATGGAGTGACCTATACTGCCCTACGTCACCTGGGCCCGAAGGCACGGCGCTGTCTTCTGGACATTTTCAATAAGTCTTGGAATGATGGAATGGTGCCTGATGAGTGGAAGTGTAGTCGCCTGGTGCCTTTGCTGAAGCCCGGAAAGTCTCCATTTGATTTGGCATCATACCGGCCTATAGCACTAGCAAGCTGCGTTGGCAAGGTCATGGAGAGAATGCTGCTTACACGCATGGAATGGTACCTGGAACATTATAACATCTATCCTGATGCTATGGCTGGTTTTCGACGAGGTCGGTCCTCAGTTGATAGCGTTATTGACTTAGTGACCTCTGTTCAACATCAGAAAGCTCAAAAGCGGCTGTAGGTAGCTCTGTTCTTAGACGTGAAGGGTGCCTATGACAACGTGACCCACGAGGCTGTTCTCAATGCTCTTGAAGCAGCTGAACTTGGAGGTCGGGTCTTTCGATGGGTAAGAAGCTACCTCACAAACAGATTCATGTTCGTTTTAACTGAAGATGGGTCTACGAATAAGTATTTCACTGGGGTGCCACAAGGTGGTGTTTTGAGTCCAACACTTTTCAACCTGGTTCTCGTGGGGCTCACCGAAATGCTGCCACAGACGGCTAATATATCTCTCTACGCTGACGATATCTGCATTTGGGCGTCCGGCGTGACATGGCCTCAAGTGCGCGCAAGAATACAGAAAGCGGCAACAATGACATCGACATACCTTCGCCAGCAAGGTTTGACTATCGCCACAGAAAAATGCGCAGCGGTGGCGTTTACACGCAAGCCGATGTCTTTCTACTCATTGTGCATCGATGGCAGATCAATCCCATATAAGATCACTCATAGATTCTTAGGCGTCATCGTAGATCGTGACCTAACCTCGAGCCCGCATGTCACATACCTGAAGAAAAAGCTCATTGGCATTGAGAATGTATTCAAGTTCGTCGCTGGAAAATCATGGGGCCCATCCGTGCACTCCATGTTGCAGCTGTACACAGCCCTCTTTCTCGGAAATCTCCGGTACAGCCTTCCTGTCCTGTCCAACACGTGCAAGACATCCGTGCACTGCAAAGCGTTCAAGCCCAAGCACTTCGGACATGCCTTGGCCTTCAAAGATGCTCATCGACAGTGTCAACTATTGTTATTGCACAAGAACAACCGGTCACAACGCACATCATTGTCGAGACGCTGAGAGCGCACATTCGGCATTTATCCCGGCTACCGTCACATCATTTAGCGTGTTTGACAGCTTGGAGGCCCCATTCTTCGTACTGCGGTATCGTGAAAAAACATCAGGACATACTACCACCTGGCTTCAAACTTGCGATGCATCCAGCAACTGCGCCATGGAGTCTTCGTCAACCTGACGTGCGCTTATCAGTTCCTGCAATCTTTAAGAAGGCACGCATGTCAACGCTAGCCCTGAAGCAATTGACTTTGCGTCTGTTGGACGAAAGGTACTTCGACCGCATACATGTTTACACCGATGGCTCCACTAATTCCAACAGCTCCACAGGAGCAGTGGTTGTTCCATCTGAAAATGTGTTGCTTCAGTACAAGTTTTCTCACACCACGACGTCGACAGCAGCAGAGCTCGCAGCACTTCACGGTGCAGTAAAGTGCATACTTCGCCAGCAACCTAACAAATGGGCCATCTTTTGCGACTCCAGGTCAGCCTTACAGTCACTACGGTTTGTTATGCAGCACGGGTTACATGAACAATCAGTATATCAGATAAGGCACGACTACCATGAAGCACTCGCGGAAGTTCACGATATTGTATTTCAGTGGTTGCCGAGTCATTGCGGAATCGTCGGCAATGACCGCGCGGATGAAGCTGCTCGATCGGCTCATGACCAAAACCAGCGCACACCCATACCATTCTTGAGAACGGACGCTGCAAGGCTACTACAATAACTTGCTCGCCGTATATCTCTCCTACAATGGAATACGCAGGGTTTCTCCAACACGCACCTGTTTTCGATCGACCCAAAATTGCAACTTCGTTTGCCATCCAGGCTCCCACGATGCGCTGAAACTTTACTGTGTCGCATGAGGTTTGGCGTGGCATTTACGAATTCGTACTCTCGTCTCCTTGAAATGGCGAGCACTTCGGCATGCAACATCGGCGCCTGCGAGGAAACGCTTGAGCACATTCTATGTCATTGCCCAGCATACCAGACCGAACGACGTATTATGGAAGCCAAGCTCTGTCAGCTGGATTCAAGGCTGATTACAGGAGAGAAGATCCTGGGACCTTGGCCAACGGCTTCCCATACGCGCAAGGCCACGAAAGCCCTCTTGTACTTTTTAAGGACCACCAAACTTCACGACCGCTTGTGAAAGAACTGTACGAGCCCGTGCTGTGTACTTTCGAGCTGACTGTTTATGCTTCTCTTTCTTACTCCTCTTCTTTTCTGTCTCTTTCCGTTCTATTATTCTCCTTTTCCCCCACCCCAAGTGTAGGGTAGCCAACCGAGCCAAGCTTGGTTGACCTCCCTGCCTTTCCTCTCTATTTATCTCTTTCTCTCTCTCTCTCTTGGTTCACATGACATGTTGCAAAATTTCTATGGTTTGATATGATTGCATGGTGAACACAAACGACAGACCCTAACATGCAAATCATAACATGCGTGTCATGAAACAACAAGACTACATGTCACGCTCATGATGCGCTCGCAGCCGTTTCGCTACCGTCACATATGCCAAATTTGGTATACGGTACGTGAATGGATGACATGCCAAATTTGGTACACGGTACGTGAATGGATGACGATAGTATGTGACTGGTGCAAACAAGCTAATCATGAGATGCCTGTCATGTAACAACATGACTACCTGCTACAGTCAAGGCGCCAATACTTTTCGAAGTTCCGTGGTGCGCGTGCTCGCCGGCGTTCATTTCGTTGCGTCACGCCGGCGTTGCCATGCCAGGCGCCAGTCTAGGCGCATGCCGCGCTGTGTTGCTTTGAAGCATGCGCGTTTCAGCGTGTCCGGCGTCTCTCCGTTACAAAAAGAGGGAGACGCAGTGTTGTCTGGGTAACGCATCGGCACAAAATGCAGTATGGCACATTTCGCGCGGGTTGCCATCAGGCTGCGCCGACAGACGCTGGTCGTGCCGGTCGCACCTGGCGTTAGACTAGAGTGCTCGCGTTTCGCTAACGTAGCGTCGCTGTGCCCAGCGTGCGTGCGTGTCAACGCTACATTGGAGTATATTGGGCCCTTCATGATGCGCTCGCGGCCGTTTTGCAGCTCCAAATATACAAAATTTGGTGTTACGTGACGTCAGTAGATGACGACATATATGACTGGTGCGAGCATGAGAATCCTGACACGCGTGTCATGTACGAACATGACAACATACCACGCTCATAGCGTGCTCGCGGCCGTTTTGCAGCTCCAAATATACAAAATTTGGTGTTACATGACTTCAACGGATGACGACATATATGACTGGTGCGAGCATGAAAATCCTGACACGCGTGTCATGTGCGAACATGACAACATACCACGCTCATAGCGTGCTCGCGGGCGTTTTGCTAGCTCCAAATATACTAAATATAGTATCACGTGATGTGAATAGATGACGAAGGTAAACGACGCATTGAAACATGATAATGAAGACACGGAAGTCATGTACGGCATCATTCACCTCCACCTGGTAACATTGTGTTGATTTAATGTTGCATATCAACCTTTCTGATTCGTGCTTCGCATATCATCGATTCCCACTGTACGTGGGATCTGCCATTTTTTTTAGTGATATGGCCACATCTGTGGCTTTAATTTGAACATGAATCGACTAGCCCAATAACGTACACTGCTATAGAGTACAGTGTCTTTCCACCTATCTCAAAGTGCTGTTCTCTGCGAAGACTGTTGAACAAAACTTTGGCTTTACGCATAATAAATTTCAGACCAACTTATCTTTTTTTCTCATCCCATTCATTAGTGGTGAGTTGTAGTTTATCACCGGAGTTACTAATCAATGTACGTGATCTGTGAATTACAGGTTACAAAAGTACTAATTGTTTACTCTTATCCCAAAGAATTCCCTGTATAGGGTCCTGAAAACCTCATGTAAACAAGCCGGAAATACCCTTGGGGAGATCTCTCCCTGCCTTATACCCTTCTTAATTGGGATTATCTCATTATCTATAGAGAGTACTATGGTGTTAATAAATCACCCGTAGATTTTTTAAAGACGATTTTTTCTTGGGCACCTTCAACTGAAAAATTTTGGTCTGTGTGTCTGTACAATTGTCTGTTTGTCCGCCCTTACCAATACCTCAAACGGCACCAAACGGCACCAAACGGCCAACCCCATTCGCAGCGCCCATCAATATTGCTCAAGGTCCAGCGTTCATACTTGTGCGATTGACTATAAAATGCAACTATTGCGCATACCTGAGGCACCATAACAACACGTCGATGTTTTGTATGTGTGCCTTCATACTAGAGAAAGCACACACGAGTATTTCTAAGGACCATAGTGTTTATCACGCTGCGCTGACAGTGCAAAAAGGTAAGTGCTCAAAAAGGTAAGTGCTTGCAACGTTTTGCTAAGACGACATGGTTGTGGCACCTACCCGTCGCTTTGCGTTCTACACCTTATCACCTCCGAGACAAGCGCGCATCTTTCTCCGCAGGCGCGCACACTTCCTTCGTTTTCAAACTGCCAGATTGCGCTGGTGTCTAACGTGCCTCGACGCGCTCGTTCGCCTCCGCTACACGCTCGACGCAGTAACGCAGCACCTCCAGAATACCATTCACGAATTTTCTTGCGCATGACATCAAATAAACGTTTTGTTCACTCTCTTGATCCAGACGCAAGACTATCGTCTTTCGATGGCATGTGCTGTGTAACATTGAAATTCGGGACAATTTTTTTTAATATGTTGAGATGCTGTGACCTGTGCGCAGGTAAATGACTTACAGAAAGGGACAACGCATGCAGAGTCAATCAAACGTAAACTACTGACCAATTTATTTCAAGTGGTGTATTTGAAAATAAGGAATCACAAAATGCACAAATGCCTAAGTTTGATCGACACGTAAAAAAAAGTTAGCTTGCGCTTAAACTGTATTGCTTTCTTCTTGCGTGACTGTTAATTTTCTGTATTGTGCTCTTTTTCACAATCGAAGTCAGGCCTGCGCTGAGGCTAGACGAGTCAGGAGAATGTGATACTAGCTACCAACGACATACTCGAAAAATTTCGCCCCAGTTTTATGGCGGAAGCAGAATTGGTTGAAAAAAAGTTGTTGTACCCGGCTCAGTCTTGCAATGACACAATGAGAAAAGTTGTTATTGCTATCCTAGACAAATGCTCACTGTGCGAAACGTCGCTAGAAATGAAGGAGAAAAAATCGAAAGGATGTGCTTCTTTGGTGAAACGAGATAGCTGGGTGCAGTGAGTGAATGCCATTACGACATCATTAAGGCAAAGTTCGCTGGTGACGGCTCTTGAAAACGCTGACGTTTCTGCGCCGGTGAGCTGTAGTATTGTCGTGAGGATCAGCAAAATGTTGACGTGGGCCTGTTTTGTCATAAGGCGTTGGCATGTTAACGAAACAGTTCCCTGCTACGTGCTGTAATTTACAATAATTGTGAGGGACCATACGAGTGCTTAGATTGAGACTTTCAGAACACATCACATCTCTATAGGGAGAACAAAGGTTTGCAAAATTTTGTCGTAGTGAGCGAAATGATTGTGGTGAAGATTGTTTTGCTTGCACTTGTAGAACGTCCATATATGAGATATGGCTGAGTTACTGCGTAAACTTTAGAAATACACGTCTCTTCACGTCCGCGAAAACGCGTCGTCATTTGGTGTTTTTTTACATCTATGCCAATTTTCCTAGCATTGCCGCACGCTTGAATTGCTCTGATTATTGCAACTCTCCTCTAAAAACGTGCCGAATATTTGCGAGAAACTTATTTTTGTAGCATAAATAAGTTAACTAGACTCTCTGCATATGATACGTGTCTTCGCCAGGTTGCCTTCACAGCGCGTTGTGAGCCTCTAATGTCACGTAACACCGAATTTGGTATATGTGAAGCTACGGAAACGACCGCGAGCTCACTAAGAGCGTAGCATGCAGTCATATTGTTAAGTGACACGCATATCAAGATTATCAGGTTTGGACGTGTCATTTACCTTTGTCCCCCATTCGCGTCCTGTAATACAAAAGTTTTAATATGTGAAGCTGGCGAAACTCCCGCGAGCGTGTCATGAGCGTGGCATGTAGTCGTGTTGGTACATGATACGCATCTCATGAGACGCATCTCATGATGATTATCATGTTTGCCCCAGGTACATACCTTCGTCATTCATTCACGTCCCGTAATATCAAGTTTGGTATATGTGAAGCTAGTGAAACGGCCGCGAGTGCATTAATAGTGTAGCATGTTCAGATAGTCATGTTCTAACATGACACGTATATTATGTCTATCATGTTTGCACCAGTAATATACTGTCGTCATGCATTAACGTACCGTAATACCAAACTTGGTATAGGTGAAGCTGGCAAAATGACCATGAGCGCTACATGAGCGTGGCGTGTAGTCATGACGCATGACCTACATGGAATGCATGTCATAATATTCATGTTAGGATCTGTCAGCAGAATGACCTGTTGAGCGAGTTGCTTTATTCTTAACGAGCTTATGTCCTTCTCTTGTGTTTCTTTTCGCCATAAGCTAGTTGAAGGTCTGTCCCTTGTGTTCACCAAGCAGTCATGTCATACCATAAATGTTTATCAATTTGCTATGTGAACAAAACACCGCAAGAGGAGCAAGACCATGATATGTAAATTGTGACATTCATGACTCACATGTCAGGATAATCTTGTTATGACTAGTAAATGATGCTCTTCATACAATCATGCTATACAATACCGAATTTGGTATCGATACAATTACCGAAATGGCCAGGAGAGCTATAAGTCGTAGGCGGCTAGACAGACAGACAGACAGACAGACAGACAGACAGACAGACAGACAGACAGACAGACAGACAGATAGATAGATAGATAGATAGATAGATAGATAGGAAGATAGATAGATAGATAGATAGATAGATAGATAGATAGATAGATAGATAGATAGATAGATAGGTAGATAGGTAGATAGATAGATAGATAGATAGATAGATAGATAGATAGATAGATAGATAGATAGATAGATAGATAGATAGATAGATAGATACGCTCAAAATTGCCACGTTCACCAAGAAATGCTTCGCTTTTAAAATGTCAGGTACACGAACGTACTATGAGCGTCGAATGAAACCTGGACAACGGCAAGCCTTCGCGTTGGTGCAGTGCACCCCGTCCAGTTATCACCATGGTTGTAGGCGCGCGTCTTGTTAGGCAGCTCTGCGCCTATATGCGTGCCTGTTCATGGTAATAATTGGACGGCATGCACTATACCCTCACGAAGTCTCACCGCTGTCTGGGTTTCATTTGACGCTGGTAGCAGAAGGCCAGAAGTCCCCATACCTCTCATGTGTTTATTCCCTTGCGCCAGTGGCAATGCCACTTTTACCACTGGCGGTTGCGTGGCATCCTCCTAAAGATAAATCAGCAACAGTGAAATGTCTTTCATGACGTCACTGGTGACATGCAGAAATAGAGAAAAAGGACGAAAAATTGAGAAGAAAAGGGCTGCCTCAGAATCCCTCCTTTCACACTTCGCATGCAAGTGGAATGCGCTCGTGCCTTCTTTAAGTTCCACTGGCCACTTTAGCGATGCAGTCAATCGCAAAAAAATTTAATGTTTTTTTTTTAATTTTCTTTGTGTTATATGAAGAGGCGAAAGTTAAGCTGACTATTTTTTTTCTATGGGACGAAACTCGATCGTCACAAATAGAATTACCTTTTTACATAATTTTTTGTATGAAAAATAGGAAGACGTACACATGGTGTGGAAGTGTTAATGTATACAAGCTGCTTTGATTTACCAATGACTTATGGAGGGAATGAGCAAATGTTGAACCCAGAATATCTGAACCAATACAAAAATTATAAACAATCACGAGTAGGGCACGTCATATTTGACTCAATCACGTTTGTTATGACGGCGCGCTTAGTTTTCTTATACCAGTGTCACACGGGCAATTTTAATCGTGATCAGGACAATCTGGATCAGTTTTCTTGATCGCGATCAACATTATTACCACTGCTACACGGTCCAAGCTAATCTGGTTCGAGCTTGGGTCAGATGAAATGCCCCAGGGGGCATTTCCGTGCCGTCAAACTTGACAAAACTGACAAAACTCGGCGTGCGGTATGTCTATAGAGCCCTTTATCAGCATTGTTTTTCGTGCAAGAACCGCTTGAACGTCAAAAACTTTGCGGGCCACTACAATACTAATTTCATAAATCCATCATTCGATAAAATTTTCCTAGCACATACCTGTATTGCTGGGTGAGATTCTTAACCTTCGTTTTTATTTCTGATGGTCCCCGCTCGGAAGCGTGTAGTCACAGCGAAGCGTCAATCTCGTTGTAAGCGCCAGTGTTTCAATTTTGGCGCCTCAAGTCTGTTCCTGTCACTCTTGCCAGTGGTCAATTACTATAAAGGTCTCTTCATTCGAACATGAAGTTCACGTACGTTGCTACGTAGTCGAAAGGCTTGCGATAATCATAATCACTTTGCTTCGAGGTGAGCCAACAGTTCTGACAGGGCGAGAGTTCAACTACGCGCTGAAGGCGACGGTCGATTGCTTGTCGTCTGCTTATCGGCTGCTTCTCCCGTAACTACACGTGGTTGATGCGAATCCTAAAATATGCAATACTTCAGATATTGTTTCGATTTGGTCAGTTTAGAATTTGCTTTTTTTTATAAAAATTTAACTGTTTTAAAGCGGTTTTATTCAACGATGCTCGATTTTTTTTGCTTATTGTGCTTTCAACGAGCTCGGCTAGGGGGTGCAGACGACGGGTGTAGGGTGTGATCTCATAGGCAGATCGCCATCCACGGATGGCGATAGTCTTGATCTTGATCACGCCTATTCGTGAAATAAAGTGACCGTGTAGCAGCACCTAATCTGGATTGTGGTTAATCCGGATTGACACTGATTGTGATTAAAAGTGCCCGTGTGACACCGGTATTACAGAACTTGAGTACGAAACGAAACTGAACTTCACAGGAACAAAGAGTCTCGAAGCGATCAGAAGTTTTTGAGAAAGAACGCCGCTATAAAAACAGTGTTTCGGCAACTTGACTTCTTTTCGTCAGAGCAACATCGTTGCTATGACGAAGAAAAGTTCATTTGTCAAGACGTTGGCACCATCAACATTCTCTGTTATAACTTTATGAAGAATTCAGTCCACCAGGTTTACTTCAGTGGCACTATTAAAACTAAAGACTCACAAATTTTGAAACCACAGCTTTAAAAATTTTATGAACAAGAAGCAGTCTATAATTACTTGACATCGCTGAACTTCACGCCAAAACCAAAAAAAAATTTAAACTATGTAGCAAAGCAAAATTGAATTCAAGCATTTCAATAAACGCATTTTCCCGACAATAGTTTGGCTGCCGTTTTCACCAACTTGTCAAGTGACACTGCACTTCTGTCGGTCCAGTCAGGTTTGCTGACAATTGCATTTACTCATATTCACTCATGCAAAATTGATACCTGCTCAAATAATCAGTTCAAAATTTTGTGCTCACCCGTTGCCTTTCAAAACGCTGAAAACCCTTCGCGGAACTAGAAATCCCCGGGTTAGCACACCGCAGAGTCGCGGAAAACATGTGTTTCTGGATTAAGCCATCTTCGACGAATGCATGGTTGGCTTGTTCGGCGAATAGCTCACTGCGCCTTCCGTTCGCTGCCCACCGCATCTTGCTGATTTTATCTTTCCCGTAGTTGACGCGTCTACCGAGCGAGATAACTGAGCGCGATCCAACTTTTAATACCGCTGAGCAAAATAGAGGAGGCGTTGGCTGAGCGAGGGGCGAGGAGGAGCGAAGGCAAGCGCTACAAACGCAAGTCAGTCGCTTCCCGCGCTCCGCTTGATTAAAAATTAACAACATAAAACATAAGTAAAGACATATAAACAAAAAATAAGTTGTTTACAGAGGTATATAATTCTTTTGTTCGTAAAAACTTGTGACAGCCAATAAATACAAAAATTCACATCAACCTCCCTCCGTTCAACCGATCCCAAGATGCCCAGCAACCTCTACGAGGGTGCATATTTTTTGAAACCGGCACTAGCGATGGGTTTCCAGGGTCTGCTGATAGTATGTAGCCACCACAGCTGAAGTGACTGATGTGTAACACTACTATTAGTCACGAAGCTGCGAATTACATGTTTGTGGCTGTGACTGAAGCAAAATGCTGCACAGTAAATGTATGAACGCTTGATGTGCAGCGGAAGCGTCTAGTGCCGACGTCCGTAATCTTAGTACCATCAAAGCGCGTCCACGTTGATACATGTGGAATCAAAGATTCTATTGTTATCGTTCCTGGCCGGGTGAGTTCCAGAATAAACTCGTGTGTTCCCGTTGGCACCACAGTATTTTTTGAAGATACTAGAATAATCAGAAATCTTGACTGCCATTTGGACGCGGTTCGCGTGAGGTTGTGGTTAGACGTAGAACATAACACAACACAAAAAATGAAAGTTACGCACACATGGAAATATGAATTTCGGATAACACATTTTACCTTAATGTTACGTGTAGTCTATTCGTAAACTCATCCCGTTTCTTTTCCCTGACACCTAATACGCCTCTCCGTGCTAATATTGTATTGCACAGCGTTCAGAAATAGAATGTCGCTCTCATGTTTCAAGATTCACGTTGAAGCAAGAGCGAATTAACGACCTAGGCTGCTGCACGGAATTCCTCATCTGCTATGTTTCAGAGGGGCGTGTGTGAACGGTAGTTTGATGTTAGTTATCTTCCAATTCATGTTGATAATGAGGTCACTGACTTGTCTTGTTTAGACCTTCGCTCTCTCACTCTCCGTTCATGTATTTTTATGAGAAAAAGTTATTTATTATTCTGGCGCTTCATAACTCTGGAATAGAATTCGGAAAGCTGATATGCAACAAAGTTCGGGGTAAAACAAAAACAACCATATAAGCTCGTCTGCATATGTTTCATGCGTATAACATCTTCAGGCAAACTTAGAATAAACCGTTTTTCAAAAGGAGTTTGTGAACAAGTACTCCCCTTAGCTCCCCTCCGAAATTCTTTTTCTTCGAAGCACACATACCTCTATGATATCGGACTGGAAACGAATGGCCAGATGGCATCTGTGCATGAGATATACATGTATCTTTTACTTGTCCCCTAAATTCGGGCCCATTTCCTGTTCATAATAATACCTTCGTTTTTTTTTTCAGCTGTGCTCGTTACCATTCCGGCGACCGCTGGTGTACAACGCACCCTTGCCTTTTCATTTTGGCTGGTCTCAACCTACATAGGAGTACATAGGAGTAATTATGCACGACTGCCGGGACCGACCACGGAGATAGTTAAGGGCAAAGCTTCTGCATCATTACCTCAAAGCAAGCACTTGTTCAACATTATGATGTCTATTCAGTTATGTGGTAAGAAGAAAAACACCTGTATAGTTTATATTCGTTTACATAGACGTACAATCGGACTCAATATTGCTTGAAACACGGGAGTGCGTGGCTTCACGAGTTCAAAGATTGTGCACAGCTTGCACTAGCCCTTATTTTCTTTGCTATCTTTATTGTAAAACATTTTTGAGCGCAATCGTTTAGAAACGAACAGAGGAAGCACTCTGTGCCTCTCCCCTGTCCGTTTTCTTTGTTAAACACATTTCCCTCTCAGGGGTGTGATCCCAAATAGGAAAATAGTATTTAGTTTTTGAAGTAAAATCATGTTGAAGTCATGCGCTATCTTTGAACTTGTGAGGACGCGCTTTTCCGTGTTGAAAGTTATATTGAACCCACCGGTAGATTCAGGCGTATACAAGCCTTCCCTAAGTCTTCAGGACATTTATAAATGTGACGTTGCTGATTCTTTATTGTATTCATTTTTCCTACTCAATAGTGTTTCATGCAAAGGTGTACCAAGACTTCAGTGACAGAGCATTGTTATAGGTATGACGTTGATAATACGGACGCTAGCGTATGAGAAAAAAACTATTCAAAAACTTCCTCTGCCGGGAATGGAGCCTACGAGTTCTCGGTTCACGACGGTGTGCGCCCGTCGCACTGCAAACTAAGCTAGCGATACAGATGCACGACGAGCTCTAAAAGCTCCTTATATTAAATGCGAAGCAGCTTTGGCTCGGGGCCGTGTCCTTCCTTCGGTGACCGTCTGCTCCCACACTACGCATGCGCCAACTCTCCTTCCTCTTTTCGCGTGAGAGTGAGGAGGACGAAAGAGGTGGGGTGGAGGAGGTGGCAGAGTGCTGCCTCCGCTTCGTTTCTCCTCTGCGGTTTATCTGTCCACCGCAGCTCTGCGCTCGTATATTATGCTGCGCGCGCTCTCACCGTTGCACTCTCCTGGCAGTGCTGGGTATCACTTTGGGCACAAACATGGTAATACACACTAATGGGAGGGCGGGTAATATAAGCGATACACAAGAGATGCACAATACCACATACAGATAAAACATACATGGAAACATACTGTCATAACGAGGACATTTTCATTCGCTTAGCATTTAAGACAAATTGGTAATTGTAATTTGAATAGGTGGTAAACTTTTAAATAAAGTTTAACGAATACGATGTGACAAAAATACAAAGTAAACAACGTTCGCGTGAGTATGGGAAGCCAGTAGAGGCTTGACAATCGCTATATTGAGTCATCAAGTGCATGAATCCTCGACGCACTCAGACAAGACGTTTCAATATTCAGTACACTGGCTCCTCAACCTGCACACATCAATTGTCTCAGGAATAATGTGAGAGACCTTCACATTTTTTGTCATATTCGCAACACCCAAAATCATTGCAGTAATTGTATACAGAGGAAAAAAACGGGGATGTTCAAAATACTTTTGAAAGGGTAAGCATTTGTATATAAGCTACAATACGCTTGCGTTTGTGCGTGTGTCGATTTTATGATTCATTCATGGGAATATATTGCTCACAATTAGACAATTAGTCCTTATCTGCCAGTGTGCTAATCGATTACTGCGCTGTCCTGAATTCACCGACTGCGTGTAACATTTCTGATCGTAACAATTGTATTACGTAACCTTGCGTCGTCCGTACAAATAGAACACTGAAAGCTTCTAGTGAGTAACAACGCAGTTCCACATGGGCACAAACAGATGTATCGATCGGCTTATGGATTAGGACGCACTTCAAGATTTCCACCGTTCAAACCATATCATATACACGCTCCTAAATAAGTAAAAAAACATTGTTAATAAAATAATAAGTAATAATAAGACAAAATAAAAAAATACGGCTTCACGTGATGAGATTGCCATCTCTGTCAGTCAGGTACTGGGTGTTTGTGAAAAGAAGCAATAGTTTTTAACGGGAAGTGGAAAAAGAAACTGTCCCTGGAAAGCCATCTTTTGAATGAATCGGTGAGTTCTTCAATACCAGTTGTGTTTCCAACTTTCGGAAATATCTGTCTCGTGTTGTTGAAGTGATGCGCTGACGCGAAAAAGAAAAAGAATATCCACGATGTTTCTCGTGGATAGCTGCCAGCTTCCCGCCTACTCTCTACACAAATGCTGTTGATTGTGATAAATATGGAATGCAAAGTGGGACAACTGCCACAGTATTGAAATGTCACAGGTACTTGGAGATGCGCATTTATGTTCCGGTTCCATGTTTTGTCGTGGCAACTACCGAAGAAAGAAAATGCAACGCTGTCAGTCTCGCTAGAAAAACAGCGCTTTCGTTTCAGTGGCAAACAAACTGCGGTACGTGCTCGGCCTGACAGGACAACCGCTTTTCGAGAGAAAAACACAAAGAACCAGGCGAAGGCCTTTTAATGCAAAGGAGGTGTTATTTTATCAAAGTTAAAATTAGGAAACCGAATAAATCATCAGCATTGTTTTCTTCCTCTGAAGCCGTTGTTTTCCTAAAATGTCTTGACGACAACTCCGTAAAGGGTGACATTGGCGTGGCTGGCAGTATCTGTCTGGCAGCTAAGAAAAAACAACCAAAAATTTCCGACAACTTGAGCATGGTGCCTACACGTGAACTACGAGAAGACAAAAAAGCATTGCGAGGAAGGAAGGGGTGCTTCTTTACAAGGACATCTTCTATGCCTATCGTAGCCATCTAGTTTTTTCTGAAACGTAATCCTGCCTGTCGTACGCGCACTGCACTTTGACGCTGTAGATAGCGGCATCCAATCTATTACCTTAAATGATATACAATTATCATTTTAGTGTTTCGGTCTGGGAACGAATCTCATCAGCACCGATTGGTTGCTACGTCTCGTTTGGGAGAGACGAGCTAGTAACGCAAGTCGAGCTGTTTCGGTAATAGTGAAATTGGGAACCATAAATACCAGTAAATTGCCCACTAGGCACTGTGAATAATCGCAAAGTGCTGCATGCATGTGGGCCCTGGATCCTGAGATTGAGAATACGTGGGGATGTTTACGAAAAATGCGCATGAAAGCTATCCCTCCATCTAAACTTTGTGTAATCACTTCTTACTCTACGTTTTCCCCATTGTGAGCACTTGTCGCTTCCACTATGTTGTACTTCGCTTAGCGAATGAACAGGTCAACTATCTTATTTATATATCTTTATTAAGATAACACATATATATATGAGGGTGCACAAATAAGGCGCCAGCTACTCAGCCCTTGAATGAATATTGAGCATATATCGTGGGGAGGGTAGAACAAAGAGCTGTACGCGCAAAATAATACAAACTAGCGCACATGTAAAAAACATTCTCGCACATATCAAACAACATCATGACAACGTATACAAAACTGTTCGGGAAAACATATCTTTAAACTTTGCCACATATTTGAGAGATTATTGCAATTTCAAACATGAAGCGAACAAAAACAAAACTGTGGCGAAAGTGCACATTAAAAATGTAGGATTCCTATTTCACGCATAGCCGAATATGCAGGTTGGGATGCTTGAAATTCTTCTACTTTCTAGAATGACTGTTTCAATTTCCAGTGCCATACTCAACACCCAGTGCCTTCTTTTGTGAATACAATCGGTCTTATTCTTCAATTTCCAAAGCAATCTGTAAGGGCATAAAATGTTTTCGTTAAATTTTCAATAATTCAACCAATATTTATTATTTTTGAACAGAGTATCGGTAAAACATGAAGCAGATCCATTCAAAAAAAAAGCGGCAGGTGCAAACCTATGTTTTCTTTTTTTTTTTTGCCGGTAATCCCTCAGACGGCTTGTCGGAGAACATTCTGCTCTCTTTTGTAAGCCTAGCTTTAATGCTATTCCGTGAGTTAGTGATGCATTTCTCGTTTGATTCATTCCCCATATCGCATTTGTGACGCGAGTTTTTACGAGTAAAGAAATTCACATAGTAATGAAAAGAAAACAGTTTCTCGTCAGATAAGACCAGTTTGTAAGCCGCTAAGCTGTTAAGCTAGGGCGCCGAGTTACGAGGGCGTTAGAGGATTTCGAATAAGGGCGTGTCAAGTTTGCTTCCAAGTTGTATCTGTGTTTTCTAAGCTCACTGCGTTTTATACAAGAGCCATTCCTTTAGTTGATTTTCTCTTTATAATATAATGCCACGGGCTCTTTTGTGAACAGTATTATGTCAGCATGGTGCAACGCTCATATTGTTGCTCCTTTCAGGATCCATGCAACATCTGAAGCATGCCTAATCAAACATACACACTGACATTTCATATCTTGGAACACTTCAGTCACAAAATGTTCCAAAACCCTCCACAACGTCCTAGTATATGGGTTTTTCGACTGCTGACACGCAGGTCGTGGAATGAAATCTTGGCTACAGTGGCCACGTTTTCGTTAGAGACCAAAATGCTTGAGGCTCATGTGCAAAATATCAGGTGGCAAAATTCCTGGAGTCCTCCACTACGGCGTCTCTCATAATGTCATGCTGGTTTTGGGACGCTAAATCCCTAAAAGTGTTATTACTAACAAAGATGTTCTAGAACTTTGTAGTAGTTCTAACTTGCTCAATTCTTGAATTTTGGGTTTGCGCATAGTTTCCCGTTCCTACGCCCGGCATTCGTCTCACACGATGATAATGTCGAACACAATTTGAGCGCACTTGTAGTTTTTTGTTGTCTTAGAAAACATCTCTGGGAAGCATAGTCGATGTCTCGTGCACGCGTTTAGAAGGACGAAGTACATGGTGAAAGAAATTGCGCCTTTTTAGGAGCGAAGCTCCTTAAGGCGTGGGCTGTGCGTCTCCTGTATGTAGCCACCTCTCGTTCAGTTCTAAGTATTACGCTAGCCACCGCTCGATCTAAAGGGTACAGCCATATCCATCCGTCCATCCGTCCATCCGTCCGTCCGTCCGTCCATCCATCCATCCATCCATCCATCCATCCGTCCATCCGTCCGTCCGTCCGTCCGTCCGTCCGTTCGTCCATCCATCCGCCCATCCATCCATCCGTCCGTCCGTCCGTCCGTCCGTCCATCCGTCCGTCCGTCCGTCCATCCGTCCGTCCGTCCGTCCATCCGTCCGTCCATCCGTCCGTCCGTCCATCCATCCATCCATCCATCCATCCATCCATCCGTCCGTCCGTCCGCCCGTCCGTCCATCCATCCATCCGTCCGTCCGTCCGCCCGCCCGTCCGTCCGTCCGTCCGTCCAAAAGATGCAAGATGTTATAAACTAGACGGCGGTACGTGTAGTTGATTATGAAAGATGCGAGGTGTTATAAAATAGGAATGATGCCACATATGGCGCGTGTTATCGTTCGATATAGTGCGGCGACGTACGCTAGGGGGAGCGTTGCAATAAAATCGAGTGGGCGAAATGTACGGAGGATTCATGGTTTACCAGGTTTACCTCCGGAGCTTCGCCCACTCATCATCATTCACTTCGTGGATATGGCGGCATTTTTTTTTCGGTGCAAGAGGGCAACGTAAGATGAAAAGCAAGAATGCTAGAAACAGCGCGAAGCCCGTGACAATGCAGTGTACAGGACGAAGCAGTGTTTCACTTGTGTTTCTCGGTCCGGTATCTCGCACAGTTTATTCGTTAATAATCAAGCCCATCTTAGAACCTTAATAATAATATATATGGGGTTTTACGACCCAAAACCACCATATGAGAGGTGCCGTAAGGGAGGGCTGACAATTTGGACCATCTGTTGTTCTTAAACATGCATTGCTGTCAAGCAGTGCACGGGACATTTAATCTCCATCAAAATGTGTGCACCAAAGCTGGTATTGAACCAGCAACCTTTGGGGTGAGCAGCCGAGTACCATAAGCACTGCTCCACTGCGGCAGACTACATAGGCTCCCCATGCGATAAAGGAAAACCATGGTGTCTTGTCTTGTCTTCTTTTTATATTCGTCATTGTCCTTCAGCAAAAGTGTTTTCGAATACGCAGCGTGGTAACTCATCCTATCAATACGTTGAATTGAAGATGTTCGCACCACTCAAAAAGCCAAAAGACAAGCAAAAACCACTCGTGTGTTTAGCGAGAGTTGTAGCGTGGCCGCCGGAAATCGCTCCCGCAGCACGCCGTAGCAACGCCACGTTTCAAGAGCCAATCTTGGAAGCCAAGGTTGTTACGCCGTGTCTTCACTTACCTTCTTTGAGAAGCAAGAAACTGGTGTTTTTACGATGCAGAATGGGCGTTATAGAACGTCGGTATGTTTTATTTATATGAAGGAAGAAAGAAGGATCCGTCTCACTTTTGGATTCCCAAATTCACAGCAATGCGAGTGTGAATCTGAGTGTCATAACACGTGGACGTATTCGACGACTTCGAGGGAAGGATGCGGCTGCACATGTAGATTTGTTGATATATCATTAATCTCGCATTCGCCACTTAACATACAGCAATAAAAGGCTGACTGTGACAGGGTGCCAAGTTCCAACAACAATTTAGCTGCAATAAAAAAAAGGCGTGGTGAGATAAAAAGTTCAGTTGCACAGTTGAAAGTGATTCATCATAAAGGAAAGCACAGCGTGCCGAGCTGCTAAACGCAAAATAAGATAAACGTTGACGTTTTAAATAGTGGGCTAGTTCGCAGGGATTAACAAAGGAGAGCCCTCAGAATGAAACTAAACGCATTTGCTTTAACCTTATAATCGTTCGTTGATTCTCGGGACTCTGCTGCATCGTCAGTCACAGGTGGTTAGTTGATTGACCAATTTCTGCTCCTCACGAGACGGCTTCACGCTCTCCCATAGTAGGGTACATAGTACTCTAAATCGTTATTCACTTTTCTAAACACACTCTACTACGAAAAGGCTGGCCCAAAGAACGGCTTTCAGCCAGGACTGTTGCATCTTGCGAGCTTCGCGGCCGCACCGTGAGGCGTCGCCACCACCGTAACGACGGCAGCGCATCGCCAGCGGCGGCAAACAAAACGCCATATTGGCGTTTTGCTTGACGACTTTATATGTAGACTTGAAAATGATAAGCATAAAAAACTGCTTCTCGTTTTTAAATGCGAAGCATTTCTTAGCGAATTTCGGCGACTTTGAGCGTATCTATCTACCTTTCTATCTAGTCGCCTACGACTTTTAGCTGTCCTAGCCGTTTCAATAATGGTATCGATACCAAACTTGGTATGGCACAACATGACTGTATGAAGAACATATTCGACTAGTCATAACATTAAAATCATGACTTGTGTGTCATGTAACAACATGACTACATGCCACGCTCATGACGCGTTCGCGGCAGTTTCGCTAGTGTCACATATACTTAGTATTGCGGGACGTGAATGAATGACGAAGGTATGATACTGGTACAAACATGATAAACATGAGATGCGTGTCATGCAACAACATGACTACATGCCAGGCTCATGATGCGTTCGCGGTCGTTTTGCTAGCTTCACATATGACAAATTTGGTATGACGTGACGTCAATAAATTACGAAGGTATGTGACTGGTACAAACATGACAATCATGAGATGCGTGTCATGTGAGAACATTACTATATGCCATAGTCAAGGCGCCAATACATTTCGACATGACGTGGTGCGCGTGCTCGCTGGTGTTCATTTCATTGCGTCACGCCGGCATTCCCACGCCAGGCGCAGGTCCTGCCAGACTCGCAGGCGCGCACCGCACTGCGTTGCTTTCACGCATGCGCGTTTCAGCGCGTCCGGCGTCCCTCCGTCATGAAAAGAGGGAAACGCAGTATTGTCTGGGTAACGCATCGGCGCGACATGCAGCATGTCGCATTTCGCAAAAGTTGCCGTAGGGCCGCGCTAAGGGATGCTGTTTGTGCCGTCCGCGAAATTCAGCATGTCGCATTTCGCACCGGATGCCGTTATGCCGCACCGACGGACGCTGGTCGTCCTGGTCGCGCCTGGCGTCAGAATATAAAGTTCTCGCGTTTTGCTAACGTAGCGTCGCTGTGCGCAGTGTGCGCGCGCGTCAATGCTACGTTGGAGTATATTGGGCCCTTAATGAGGCACTCGCGGCCGTTTTGCTAACTCTACATATACCAACATTGGTGTTACGTGACGTCAATGGATGACGAAAGTATATGTCTGGTGCAAACATGATTGTCCTGACACCTTTGTCGTGTAGGAACATGACGACATACCACGCGCATAGCCTGCTCGTGGCCGTTTCGCTAGCTCTGCATATACTAAATTTGGTATCACTTGACCTGAATAGATGACGAAGGTAAACGACACATCTAAACTTCACAATCATGACACAGAAGTCATGTGCGGCATCATTTACCTCCACCTTGTAGCGTTCTGCTGACTTTAATGTGACATATAAACCTTCCTCATTCGTGCTTCTCATACCATCGATTCCCAATGTACGTGGGATCTGCTTTTTTTTAAGAACTTCTAAGATTATTAGTGTGAACGCGTAGAAGATTGTAAAATGACCCACTTTAGCTGGCAGCGCGATTTCAATAACAAGCAGTCGGGCCACACTGCCCGTGAAAGGCAGGCGGATACGCCGATATTTACAGAAAGTTTGTAGAATACTGTCGACGAGGTGTTACGACATCTTCAACTAAAGAAGCCCTGGAACATTATCAATACACCTTTTGCTGCAGCGAAGCTTTCGTGGAGTGCGATGGATATATCAGTCAATGCTGGACAGCTTCTACGCTCCGGGCATCTGCATCGGGGCTTGTTTGCACATGAAAGCTGATGCATGCATATTGCTCACTGCTCTACATGCTAAAACGTGACTTACATGGCCTTTATATCTTGTAAACATCAACTGACTTGCAATAAAACAATTTACTGTCGCAAGTACATGTGATCGGCGTTGTCGTTTCGCTCGGGCTGTATGCGGCATCACTCACTTAGTAAAGTGAGTATGCGAAATACCTGTGAGCTTCTAGTAAGTAGTTTACTGAATTTTACTATATGAAAACGAGAAAAATTTAGAGTGGGGGCTGCTCTAACGACTGGGCGACAGCCATGACGCAGAAGCAGAAGGCGACAATGTCGTCTGCGAACGGCCAGCCGCCATATCAAAACGTCCTAGTGCTTTGAAACCTATTTCGTTTTTTACGCAGCTATAAATTATAGAAGCAATATTATTAATTATTATTTGTTGAAAAAAGGCTATCTGAGTGCGGTAGATAATAAAAACTTTTTCAGTTGTCAGTAAAATAGTAATTTTTCTATCTTTGTACAACTGCCGCCGGAATATAGACGGTGCTATCATGGCGTTCCGTATTTATCTCCATTGGCTTTATGGATACGTCACTGCCTTGTTTCAGCTTTCCCATAGTAGAGTACCGACAACTAAATTGGTAACCACATTATTATACGAATGCATTTCTTAGTCGGACTATGTCAGGCGTCCGTCGGAATCCGTCCACCTCCCTCTCTCATAGCAACAGCCGCGGACAGGTGTGTCCCTAGCAGCTGATCTGCGCCTGGCTTGGCGTAGCCGCCATGACGTCACAAAACGAACGCTCGCGCGCGTGCGCGTGGCGAGATCGGGCTATAGGTGGCAGCACCGTGCGACGAAAGTGTAGATAGGCGGTCACCGGTCGGCAGCGCGTATACAAATACACGCAGCGGCGCTTCGTTGCGTGCGGTCTGAGCCTATTGTCAGCGGTTAAAATGCGTTGACTACAGTTGAATGTTAATACCTACGCTCTACTCTACTGAATTGGTGCACGACACCTATGTAACGTTAACACTATCCACGAGTAAAGCGCATTCTGCCTTTCATAAAGATGCTCGCCCCCCTCGCCCTGGCTGATTCTCTTGAACATTTCACTGTTTTGCACTATATCAAAAAAAGAAAGAGAGAGAGAGAGAGCTCTTTATTGAAGAACAGAGCATTTATCCAGCCTCTGTATATCGCTGACTTGCTAATATGCATTTGGAAGAAAATTGGCGAAGAAAAGACAAGAAGAGAAATAGAAAAATTATTAAAGAAAAAAATGGAAAGAAAAAAGGTATTATACACACATTTCTTTTTGTCTCTTGGGCGGAGACGTGTGCTGACAGAGTGACTTATTAGGAGTTTTCAAGGTGCCACAACAGTTTCTCTAGCTGACCAACATTGTCTAAATACGTGAATAAAAGTGTCATCGCATTCCTTTTGCGTGAAGTTGGGGAAAGGGACCAAGACACAATAAACTGATATGTTCGTTGAGTTAACAGATGCATGCAGTGTTCATAGAGCGCACGTTCTTCGGCATACGCTCGGTACTAAAACTATATATGTTGTACAGTTTCTATGGAGGCACAGTTATTGCACTATAGACTATCTACTTGACCAAAGCGGTACCGTAAGTTGTTTCGATAAGCACTGTTTAGCCGGAAACGATAGTAGAAAGTCTCCAGGTGCCAAGGGATTCGGGACGGAAGTCTAGTTCTTAGATGTGTGTCGATAGAGTGAAGGAAAGCATAATGGTGCATCGGGAGTTTTCAGAGCCCCTTCTTTTCTTCGGAAGCAAGCCTGTTAGCCAGATGAGAACCATCTGGTTTAGTCAAATGGGTTTGCCTGTATTTTGCTTTTGAAGTCCTTTGTGGACAGCTCATCTGCTTTTTCATTGGTAGTATACCGCAATGAGCTGGTATCAATTGAAATGCGAAAGCGTGACCTGTGCGATAGCGTGACCGATAGCGCAGGTACGCTATATATAATAAAATCGGGTGAATATTTGTTTACTTTAAGAGGTCGAACAGTATTTGTAGCACTCTCTTGGAGTCGGTAAAGATCACCCATTGGTTCGGCGTTTAACGCAAGACGTGGAGGACGTAGAGGATGTAGATATAGGGTGTTATATGGGATATAATAGGGCTCAGTGAGGTTAGGAGGACAGATGAGGCCTATACAGTGCTACAAAATGGGCACGTCCTTTGCTATCGGGGTTTGGCTTACAGAACAGAATTGGGAGTGGGGTTCCTAATTCACAGAAACATAGCTGGCATCATAAAGGAATACTATAGCATTAATGAAAGGGAGGTAGGAGGAAGGAGGAAGCAACAAAAAGAGAGAAGGCAGGGAGGTTAACCAGAAAGACATCCGGTTGGCTAAAGGGAGGTAGGTATCGTAATTAAACCCAATAAGATATACAAGATGAAGGTGGTACAGGCTTACGCGCCTACATCCAGCATCATGACGCTTCAGTTGAAAGTTTCTATGAAGACGTGGAATCAGCAATGAGTAAGGTAAAAGTACAGTATACTATACTGATGGAAGACTTTAATGCAAAGGTAGGGAATAAGCAGGCTGGAGACGAGGCAGTAGGAGATTATGACATCGGTACTAGAAATGCCGGAGGAGAGCTACTAGTAGAATTCACAGAACGCAATTTACGGATTTTTAATACCTTCTACCGAAAACGAGGAAACCGTAAGTGGACATGGAGGAGCCCTAACGGCGAAAATAAGAACAAAATAGACATTATAATGAGTGCAGACCAAGGCATTGTGCAGGATGTGGAAGTGGTTGGCAAGGTATGATGCAATGACCATAGAATGGTACGATCTCGAATTCGCCTAGACTTAAAGAAGTAACGACAGAAACTGGTATGCAAGAAGCCAGTCAATGATCTAGCACTCAGAGGTAAAGTACAGGAATTCAGAGTCTCGCTTCAAAACAGGTACTCGGCTCTTATTGAGGAAACCAACCTTCGCGTAGATACAATGAATGATAATCTGACGAGTATAATTCTGGAGTGTGCAGTGGAAGTTGGAGGCACGGTAGTTAGACAGGATACTGGCAAGCTTTCCCAGAAAATGAAAAATCTTATTAAGAACTGTCAAAGCATGAAAATCTCAAGTACAACAGACAGAGCTGGCAGAGCTTTCGAAGCTGATTAATAAGCGTGAGGTATCCGATGTAAGAAGGTATAACATGGAGAGTATAGAACACGCTCTTAAAAACGGAGGAAGCGTCAAAGCAGTGAAGAGGAAACTTGGGATAGGGAAAAATCTGATGTATGCACTAAGGGACAAAGAAGGCAAACTAACTACCAATATGAATAAGATAGATAAAGTAGCGGAGAAGTTTTACAGAGCTCTGTACAGTGGCCGGGAAAACCACGACCTTAATACTATAAGAACTAGCAGTAGCCCAGATGAAACCCCACCAGTAATGATAGAAGAAGTCTGCAAAGCCTTGGAGAGCATGCAAAGAAGCAAAGCTGGTGGCGAGGGTCAGCTAACATCAGATCTGCTGAACGATGGAGGACATATTGTGTTAGAAAAACTAGCCACCCTGTTTACGAGGTGTCTCCTGGCGGGAAGAGTAGCAGAGTCTTGGAAAAATGCTAACATCATCTTAATACATAAGACAGGAGATTACAAGGACTTGAAGAATTACAGGCCGTTCAGCTGGCTCTCCGTAGTATACAAGCTATTTGCAAAGGTAATTGCCAATAGAGTTAAGAAACATTAGGATTCAATCAACCAAATAAGCAAGCAGGATTTCGAACAGGCTACTCAACAATCGACAACATTCATACTATCACTCAGGTAATTGACAAACGCTCAGAATATAACCAACCACTATACATAACCTTCATAGATTACGAGGCGTTTGATTCAGTAGAAATATCAGCAGTCAGCAGGTTGGTTTCTTCAATAAGATCCGAGTACCTGTTCTCAAGCGAGACTCTGGATCCCTGTATTTTCCCTCTCAGAACTATCAGCAGTACTCTGGATCAATAAACACTTTTTCCAAACACACAGTTCTGCATGGCACGCTGCTCTTCCAACGTTGATTATGAAGTACTCGAAATGGTTAAACTATTTTTAAACACATTGTAGGGTACGTATCGTGCTCTAAAGCGTTAACAATTGATTATAAACACATTTCTTTGGCACTTGCCACAACTTTCCTCAACACGGCCTCATCATGCGTGAGGCCCACTAAACGGCTTTTTGCTCTGCCATAGTGGAGTACCAAGTACTCAAAATCGTTAAACACTTTTTCTGAATACATGCTCTTGTACCTAGTATCTCAATTGGGTTTGCCGGGGCAGCTTAATTCTCTCCCATAATAGAGTACAGCGTAGTCTAAACCATGTAATTTTTTTCTAAACGCATAGTGTGCCACGATGGATGGCTCACTGCTCACACTGCTGCTCAGTGAAGGACAGCCCATAGTTGAGTACGAAGTACTTGACAGTGTTAAATGTTTTTTTTTCTAAACATGCCTTCACCTCCTAAACTTTTCGCCTTAAGATCTCGAACGGCTTTCTACTCTCCCATAGTAGATTACCAAGTGTTCTAAATTGTTAAAAACTTTCTCTTAATGTACTCATAATAATGCCACATATTTATTAGAGAAGCTCTCAAACCTCGATGTAAAACGTGGTGTGTCCACAGAAAGCCCTCTATGTCTTTTTTGGATGTCACAACTGCGCAACACCAGGGTTTATCCTCAACCATCCGAGCCTACGCCAAGGATCGGCCACCTCCGACAAGCTAGGTCCACCAACGGAGACATGCAGCCGCCACGCCGAGTTCACTTGTCGCGGCACCAGCTGCGTACCCCAGACCATAGAGTTTCCCAAAATTAACTAGAGGGGACTCTGGCGCTGCGATCGTTCAGGGACCATGGAAATGATGGGTAGTACGCACTTTTGCTCAGTCTTCGTACTTGCGGGCGGTGAATTGTACTAGCGGCTTCGTTTATTGCTGGTTACGGCTTTGTTTTGAAAGAAAGCTTCAATCCTTTTGAACTTCGTGACCCGATTTGGAAAGGTAAGTCTAAAAAAATAGGTTAGTGAAGCGCAACCGCTCAACATTTGCTGATTTTTGTTTCGTGAAAAAACAGCTCTAAGCCACACGAACACACACGGAGCCAAAAGCAGGCCAGAAGTAGGAAAATTAGACAAATGTATGTACTACCCACCTTTTCTATGCTCGCTGAAGCGCTGTGCGTTGCAGCTCGCATAGACACTAGTGGAAGAGTTCCCTCTAGTGTATATCCTGAAACTCTATGCCCCATAGGATAGGTGTGTACCGCAGCCATGTTTTCATGTCATCTCGGACGTTGGAGTTCAGACAACTTTGCACGGTCTGTGACTGACTTTGCTTCTACTCTACTTTGTTTACGTCAGGGAAAGATGATGATCAGCCGAAGAGACCAAGTTAAGACCTTAAAATTAACCTTAAGATTTACCCGGTTAGTGTTCTCTGTCAGTTCTCTACCTTTTCTACATTTACAATTTCTACTTTTACGCAGATTCTACGTGACTAAAATTATAGCTGAACTGCACGAAGTAATAGATTAGACCAAATTATTTCCGAGAAAATATTGTAACACTCAGAGATATGCGCTCAAGAACCTAAGCAACGTAAGACGCTAATGAGCGTGCTAAGCACTTGCACAAAAATGACTGCGATTTTTTTTTTTTTTACTGTGTCACGCAAGCATTTCGGTTTGTCTGGTATGGATATTGCTTGCATCATTTTCATGTAAAGTTAACGTTTAGTTTTTTCTTGCTATGCCTGTATTCTGTCACTGCTTTGCCACGGTACTGCCCCTGCTGCATGGGACAAGGTATTTATTTGCACTACGAATATATAGATAAATATATTAATAAACAATAAATAAATAAAGCCATAGACGGTGAACTGCAAGAAAGAGAGAAAGAGAGTAGCAAAGAAAGGCTGTGAATTCAATCTGACGTACGTCGTGTTCACTACCTTGCCATGGGAGGAACGATAATAGAGCGAGGAGAGATGATGCCACGGACCTGGGTTTAAGCCCCACTGTGTAATTGGTGCAAAGTTTTTTTCTAACTTCGCGTGATGTGGTTACGGACTCTAGCGGCGGCCGCTGAAAGTAACTGCGCGTGACCCTAAAAGTGATCTCACAACAGCTTCCGCTCTAAAATATTGGGTTTGACTGGGGCACATGCACATGTGGGGTAGCGAGTTAATTCTATAGGCTGCCTGACAGATTTCTTCACTTGAAGTAAGTGATTTTAAGGTTCATCAAGCATTTTTCAAGCTATAGCATTGTAAACTAACTGTAATTGTCAGTAATTTATGTGTGCTCGCCGAAAAACACCAAAGCAGGCAAAGTATAGGAGTGCTACTATCGAACAGTTTGTGTTAATGTATCTCTTAAAGAAAGAGAATCTTCCAGCCCCGACTTTCGAAAACTGATTGCGTAGCAGCATGGACAAACACCAAAGCAGGTCTAGTATGGAACGGGTAACATCAGACAACACGTGTTGCAGTACCTGTTAAAGAAAAATATCTTCTAGGACCAACTTTCATAATGTGATTGTAAAGCAGCGCAGGCAAAAAACACGAACGTACTAGTGAATGACATGTGGCCTAAAATGCTACGTCGGGTCAAAAGCACCGATATGTGAAAACCTACCACCAGACGTCATATGAATCTGGAAGAACGCATAGTTTCATCAAAGAGCAGAACAGAGGCCGCAAAACTCGAGATGACGAAATGTGCAGAAAAATGACTTTTCGAAACAATGCCTACCGTTCAGTGAATATCAAAAAAGTCGCTCCGAAGAGACGCCTAAATAGAGGCTCACAGAACGGAAGGGATACCACTGTATTGCAGTTTTCTCATTTGGTTGTCTGCACCAAGTCGGCAAAAATAATTTCCCAATGCTGGTGCACTGAAAGCTCGAGTTCAACGACATTTTTTTAGATGAAATGGCTTGAACACTACTGTGCCTACGCGGTTTGCTTAATCTCAAGGGTGCCAGCCTTTACGTCCATGAGCAGCGGAATCAAATGATCTGGAGGCGTGACTGCTGTCTCGAATGTTAGGATAAAATATGTGATTACCTTTGCTATTGTGAAATTGAACTTTTCATTGAGACCAAGGACTTATTGCCGACAAAGCCATGCTTGACAAGAATATTACATATATATATATATATATATATATATATATGAAGATGAGGACAGGGACCCAGAAGGCGATGATGATTATGATGATGCATACATGAGAAGAAGCGCATAATGAATGCCCAATATATATATATATATATATATATATATATATATATATATATATATATATATATATATATATGAGCTTGAGAAAGACACCCAATCTCATATTGAAATACGAGCTCAACTGCTCACAAAGCTAGATTTTTTTGATGAGGATGATTACGATGGCCTCCAATCAATACGAAAATTTTTCGTGAAATCAAGTTGTCATACTCGTGCGCTATGATCTTACAAAGTATAAGAAATATGAAAGACATTTTAAAAGTACGTTTATATTATAAATAAAGCTACGTCATCTATAAGCCTAATTCTTTGTTTTTTTTATATGGTTTATTTTTTCTGGAAAGGAAGCAACGCCCCAGACAACCTTTCCAACTACGTGGTGAAAGTACGATACGCGTTTACAAGGATGACAGCTTGCTGAAGCGGTGCAGATTTCTGTGCCACACACCCGTTTGTTGGGCTATCTGTTGCTTACATTTCAATTTAGCGGTACCATTTACACAATGTCTGTGTGCATAGTACTTTATCAATGCCAAAAGCATTACCATAGACCTTGCACACGAGAGACTAAAACAATAAGCGCGAATGTGTCAAAACGACCTCCAAGGGCTGTTTCAAAAGTGTATACATTGAAATACGTTTATTGTGACGTGGATATGTTTGATTTCATCACTTTAATTCTTAACCTTTTCCATATGCTGTTATGATGCTCTCATGGAGAAATGACAAATAAAGAGGGGGGCATGACGTCACTCTATTGAAGCAAGCCGCGTCAGCAGAACACGTGATGAAAACGTCAGAGCCTAGAGCCGGAGCGTAGCCAGTTTTTTTTTTCTTTTTAAGGGGGGGGGGGGTGTGGGGGGCTTCGATTACACTTTACAATATTCGTGATCGATTGATTGATATGTGGGGTTTAACGTCCCAAAACCACCATTTGATTATGAGAGACGCCGTAGTGGAGGGCTCCGGAAATTTTGACCACCTGGGGTTCTTTAACGTGCACCCAAATCTCAGTACACGGGCCTACAACATTTCCACCTCCATCGAAAATGCAGCCGCCACAGCCGAGATTTGATCCCGCGACCTGCGGGTCAGCAGCCGAGTACTTTAGCCACTAGACCACCGTGGTGGGGCGGGGTTTATTGCTGAACAATTAGGATGCTGTGTAAGCATATAAAATGGCGACAACATCCAAAATGATACAATGAAATGAGTTTAAATTGGGAATCTGAGAGAAATAGCTGTTACCTGTGTAAATAGGAGAAAAACGTGTACGTTTCCGTTAAAACAATGCAGTAACGCATAGCTGCATGCTCACGATGCCGTAGGAGTGCGAAACCTTGCATAGTGCTCACTACGAAAAAGAAAATCACAGAAAATAAATAAGGCAGCGCCACACTGAAGAGTTGCGAAGTCTCAAGAAAGTTCCTAGTTTGACAGCCTTCTATGTTTTTTAACCAGAAAACACTTTATGCCGAGGTTCACCAACCCTTCAGTGAAGTATTTCTGTCAAAAAATGATGTAAAAACACATATATTCAGAAGACAAGCAAAAAGTTTTGTCAACGGGAGTCGAAAGCTGGATCTCTTCATCCGCGACGAGATGTCAGGCATGCATGGAATCCACTGCGTCACGGTCACACAGTTTACAGCTTTTAAAATATTCCCTTCAGATGTATCGCTGTCATGTGACAGTGTTCTTGGGAAAGTGTAGTACTGAGGCATAGTCGTGGCTTCAGCGATTAGTTGCTTCAGCTTGTCCTTAAGCATTCGTCCAATTCGGTGCATTTCCAATAAGAAGTGCAACTTTGTGAGTGCCTTAACATACTCCCACGTGGCGACCTTACCCCAAGCGTCAGCGTCACCCATAACGTCTTTCCATACGAAAAAAGCCCCTTCCCCCTGGCTTCACCTGAATAAGGTAAAATATTGTCTAGCTCCACATTTCTTACTTACGATCTGCGCGCCAAAATTGCAGTTGGCCTAAGGGAAGACACGACACGCGCTGCATTTTCCGCTGGTCGGACACTGATGGTCAAAAATTTCTTCATGCTGCGAGTAGGCAACGCTAGCCCAAGTTTAGCGGTCAATAAGTCACACTCTTCTGGCTCTCACCTTCGACTGCACCACAAAGGTCTATGACCACAAGGGCTTTTAGTTGCGAAGCAGCTTATGGTCAGGGCTGGTTCCTTACCCGTCGTCGTAGCCACGCTATGGCGACAAACTAGTCGTCACTAGCGCCACTAGTGATCTTCGCTCGTCACTAGCACCACTTGATCACTAGTCATCACTAGCGCCATTAAATCACTGGTGGCACTGTGCCACTCTGTATAATAAAGGCACTCATTTCTCCTAGATGGCTCTGTGGTGGAGCGTTCACTCCACCCAGGTGCGTCCTCTGGTATGAGGTGGAGACCACTTGCAGAGCTGTGCTTCTTTGTACAATGAAGGCACTTAATCCTCTTTGTTTAACACACCACATCGTAGTAGTATGAAGGAAGACAGGAGCATGAGTCGTCATAGCCGTTATTTCGAAGATGATGACGCCCATGAAGAACAAGCGTGTTCCAGATCACGCAATATTTTTCTGCCATGACAGCACAGCGCATGCAAAGTACTCAGTATGCGCCATCCTGATCACGATGAAGACAATGACAATAATTATTATGGAAAATTACTGGCTTGCGCAGTCTATGTATACTATGTTTCGATATACTTAACGATGCATTTTGTATGACTGTAAACAACCAACAACCACCTGAGTAACGTGCCCAGACGTCTCCCTTGCTATTTTTCGCCCAGATACCACAAAGGAGTAATAATATAGGGAAAAAATGCATAACTCAACACAAAATACCACAGATCACCAACAAACATTGCATATAGCTGTACATCCTTTGGCACTCATTCACATGCGCGAGAGGTCAAGTTGATGGATGATTTACGGTGACACCAAATGGTCCCACTGCTTTGAGTACTCCTCCATGGGATTCCAATCATCCCATTGTGATGGGATTCTTGGAATTTTCGGATTTCTACAGAGAACGTTGCGACAGTGACAACAGTGTCCGCCAAAAAAGGTGAGGCTGCTTGCAAATTTTGAAGGAGGGTTTGTGAAAGTATGGAGAAAAAAACAAACACGCCCATGCCCACAGGAAACAAAGCGAACAAAAACCAACTATAGTTTCAGATGAGCATAGCATCTTGACACAAACTGAGTCTCTAAATGGGCACAGTCACCCGTCGCAGACGGGCTCTTTGGGTGATGACATATCGTGGCGCGGAGACTAGGTGTGCAGGCTCACTTCATTGATCGATGATCGATATGTTGGGTTTAACGTCCCAAATTTACCATATGATTATGAGACGCCATAGTGGAGGGCTCCGGAAATTTCGGCCACCTGGGTTCTTAAACGTGCGCCCAAATCTGAGCACACGGGCTAACACCGCTTTCACCTCCATTGAAAATGTAGCCGCCGTAGCCGGGATTCCATCCCGCAACCTACGGTTCAGTAGCCGAGTACCTTAGCCACTTGAACACCGCGATTTGGCCGGGCTCGCTTGGAGAGGCCACCAATGGGTTGCAGAGGAGATCAAGCGACATGAAGTATTGGTGAAGAGGTATGTGGAAGACAGGCAGACAGGTCAAGTCAGCGGCCCCGTTCAGCCCGTCGCAACAACGCGTAGACCGCGTCCCAGAAGTCGATCCTCAGACCCTGTAACGTGGCTGCGTCTAACGCCCAGCAACATCTCTCTTCTCTCTTTTTCCTTCTCCCCGCACGTGGCTCTTCTTTCCTCGCTTTGCTCACCCAGTTTTGCACGAGCAACGACATGCCTCGTCGTCTTCTATGGGGCATCACGCTTTTACGCGCACATCACTCAGGCCCCCGCTCAAGTCTTTTCTTCGCCATCAGAAATGAAGGAAGGCCATATATGTGCGCTTTAAACAGACACCGTAAACTTGACATATCTCACACACCTAGTGGATATGCCGTGATTTTGCCCATTAATGCACTGCGGTTATTACGACGCTCGCAGAGCTCTGACAGGCGACCACCATGACAGTGCCCTGGCGTATGTGAGATTAAAATATTGTTACGTCTACGAGAGAGGTTTATTCATAGCCGACGTAACGGTCGACTAGACGGTATACAGCAGTGAACGCGCACCAGCGAGCTCTTGCCACGAACCGAACGTCCTCTTCTTCTGCCACCACCCTGTTCCCCGCTACACCAGTGCACATACCTAAATTACATATGTGGTAACAATATATAGGATAAAATAAATCAGAAAAATATAACAAATAAAGGCTATCAACGTTAGACGCTCTCACTCAGCAATGCTTAATGAAAATTCGCCACAGCTATGGAACAGCGCGCAATGTCTGCTGCTCGTTGCCTCATCGAAGTTGCGCATCTACTGTGGCTCCAGTTTGTCTCAATTGAGTGAGACTGCTACAGCTTTTGCGTTACTCGAGATTCACTTCTATGGTGTTCTTTATGCAGCCATTTCATTCTACTTTGACAGCGGGACGGCCTAGTGCTCTCCCATAATAGAGATCAAGTACTCTAAATCGTTACCAGTTTTTTTTAAACACAGCCTTATCAAGTGTAAGGCACGTGGCATGGCTTGATGTTCTCCCAAAGTAGAGTACCAAGTATATTCTAAATATCTAATCACTTTTTCTATACACCCAGGCATTCGCTCGGGCAGCGTAAATCGAACTGTGAGCTGGCACGCATGCATGATGGCGCCAGAAGCCCACGAAGAGAATAATTACACCATCTTTCAGCCAGTAAACACTGCAGTGTTTACTGGCTTGCGGTGTCATTTTTGCGGTGAACCTTGCGTGTTTATACGTTGTAAACTTGGTTCCTTACCACGCATCGCGTGAACGTTGTGTTGAAAACTACCGTGGTGCTGCGCATCCCCCCATGGTCTCTTTCGGGGACGTCGTGTAATGTTTTAGTTAACGCTCAGGCTGCAAATTCTTGCTGTTCAACAACGCAGTGGAGAGATCTCCCACCGGCACTACATTAGAGAACAAGATCCAGTGCTTATATACACATGGTGGCCAGTGAAAGGTTGTGCAGCGCGAGTAGTCGTTTTTTTTTTTATTCTTACAGGACTCGCTAGCAGACGCTGCCTGCCTCGTCTTTGGAAGACACCTCGGGGAGAAATGCCTTAAAGAAAGGAAGGCCAAGCGTAGGTTAGCAGGCGCCCCTGCGTAAGCGTTGTCAGACAGGAGAGGATTAGCGCGGAGAGGAGAGGAAACAAGCATGCGCAATGCGGGAGCTAGAAAAGAGGAAAAGAGGTGGTTAGAATGAAGGGGAGAGGGTAACGCGCAGCTGTTAGAGATAGGAAAGGAGGAAAGTGTGGACGCGAGACATACCAAGGAGGTTTAAAAAATTGCTGGAGTGGAAGCTGCCGCAATGCTTTGCCAGCAGTAGTAAGCTTCCCTTTTGCCCTCCAAAGATCTTAGAAAAGGGCTATTTTCTGGTGATGCCCACTTAGAGATCAATTCGCTTTGATTTGTTGGTCTAAAGGCTACGTTAATTAAAAACTAAAAGATAGTCGTTTCCAAAGAAATTTTCCGCAGAGACTAGCATCGATGAAATAATCCTTAACGAAATTTACCTTGAATTCGAGGCTTGCTAAAGAAAACTAGTAACACGGGGACGCACTTTGAGCACCATGCGACCTCAAAGGTTGCCAAATTAAAGTCGCTCGGCGTGCGAGGAAAACGCTCCTTCTCCATCATCGACCGTCAACAGCTTATCGTGTTGGCTGTCACAGCCGCCATCTTAGGGTTGGCACGGCTTCACTTGTGGGCAAGAATTTCCACTCCAGCAATCTTTTCATAGCTTCCTTGGGACATACCCACGAGCGAGAGATGCTCCGCATCTAAAAGACAATTGATCACGCAATGAATGTACTTGGAATGAATGCATAGTTTTAGGCCTAGTTCACACTGCAACATCCGCTTTCTACAGCGACCGAAATTCCCCTGCCGCCGAAACGCAGCGTCGTTCGCACTGGACGCGCCCCGCGCCACCGAATATGCCATCTATTACGTGGCGAACGCGGAATGGATGCGCTGTCACCCGGTTGTTGTCGCGGCTCGCAAACGCTACTACGCTATCCGGTGGTGTATACTTCGACGATTCTCGTACACAAGAAGCAAGATAAGACAGTACTGCTTACTTTGCTGGCAAGCGGCTGTCTTGTAATGCACGAAGAGCAGAAAAAACCACCGACGCCAGCGGCGTTGGTGGGTTCGTTTTGCTCTGCAAGACCGCAACAAGCTCGGTCACGCCAACAACAAGCTCGGTCACCTCTTCCACGAAATACGGATGCGAAGTAGGCACAGAGTCGGTAGAACTCCCGTTGGTTTCAACATTCAGTTACGTGCACTGCGGCATAACAAGTGAGTAGAACTTGGCCGCCATTTTTCAAAATTCCTTGACTAGCGCTCCTATTGGTCCGCGGTCACCGATTCGGCGGCAGACGCCGCAAGAATCGGTCCGAGAGTGATCGGCGTGGAGAAGGCCCTTTCGGCGAATCTCGCCGCCGCTGAACCGGATTCGAAGCACTTTCGGTGGCCGGAGTGCTCAGTGTGAACGCGGCCTTAGAACGGCGCCTGTGTTCGTGGGTTGGTTTATCTTTTTGATGCGGAGCATCTTATACTCGCGCCTTGTAGTGCGCCGTCCGCACCGCTTCTCGAACATTCGACAGCTGACGCGCGCGCATGCGCCGTCGCGCCGTCGCCCACTCTTCCACCATCTTTGCATCCCTTCCTCCTCTACACACCGCGCGTGCTTCACTCCTCCACCATCTGTGCACCCTTCCTCCTCTACACACCGCGTTCGACATCTACAATTTTCCTGATTCTCCAGTGGACGCGCATGTGGCGTCGCGCTTCGAGAACATTCAACAGCTGACAGTGCATGCGCCGTCGAGCTGTATATATACTCAAGGTCGGCGCTCGCTCGCTCAGTTGCCGCTCGTCGGTTGGTTTGTACGGCGCGTCGACGTCCAAGGTCGCGGTGAAATGAATTCCAACGAATCCACAAACACAATGATCGACGTCCCTTCGACCAGCGCCGCCCTTTCGCATATGTGTGTACGTGTTCACTCATTTAACACCCCTTCTACAACCACGTTAACCAATTTAGCCAGCGACCCAAGTAAGTCGCAATTTAACACCCCATTTCACAACCACGTTAACCAATTTAGCCATCGACCCAAGTCGCACTTTAACACCCCGTTAACCAATTATATGCTCCGCATCCTCCTCAGTGTTCCCCCGAGGGAAGCTGCGGGCAATTTTTTTTCATATGTAAAGCATTTCTTAGTCGCTCGATGTCGCACTGGCATCGGCGGTGGCATCGTCCACAAACACATGCGCATGCTCGCATCTCGCATCTCGTACCAGCCCAGGAGAACAACTGCATAACTGTTGTCCGCCGTCTCCTCGCACGACCAATGCATACAGCGTCTGCTAATAAAAAAAGAAACAAAAACGACTACTCGCACTGCAAAACCGTTCACTGGCCACCCCATGATGTAGGCACTGGAGCGCGAATTCGGAATTCAGTCAAGGGCGTCTCTACTTGCCTTCCGCTTGACGTGTAAAGCAACGCTTCTTCTTCGCTCAGAAAAAGGAATAATAAAGGCAAAATACCAATTAGGCATTCCCAAACCATACCAAATTACGCAACATTCACGCGACACCCCTTCACTCTGCGGTGCATCTGCTCTAGTTACCCCCGTGAGAAGACGTGGGTGGAAATTCTTTCTTTATTTTTTCTTCATTGATCTATGTCCTTTTCTTTCTTGCGTTTCTTCAGTCTTTCTGATCTTTACCTGTTTTTTCCTTCTATGTAATCTTGTAGGGTATATTGTTTTTTCTTGTCTTTCTTTCCAGCTTTGGAAGACGTTAAAAAGAAAGTTGAAAAAGCGATTGGAAAGTAGAAAACAAAAAACAAAGAAATAAAAACCAATGAAGGAACAGGCACAGTAAACAAGTGTGAAAGAGAGAGTTGAAAGAACAAACAAAATGACGAGAAACAAAGGAGGCCACTTGCTATGGTCTTTCTTGAAGATTCGTGCAACTAGAGTGAAGCGGTAATAATTGTAGGAGGTTCGTCTGAGCCACTCCCTATTATTTTACTATGGCAAGGTTGTTTTGAATAGGGTAACTGTAATGGAAGATACGCGAGCTTGCTATAAGAAATGATTCTCTGAATTGAGCAAAGAGCCGTTGTTTGTTTGAAGCAGACGACAGGGGCTGTCTTTAATAGTTCTTCTACAAAGACAAGTGTACTAAATTGGTTAACAGAACCTCTGTTTATAGCCCAGCAATGCATTTTATCAAAGAATCTCTTCACCTTACACCACTGTACATGCAAACATTAATTTGAAAAGGGGTAGTGCGTGAAAAAATTCCTTTCGACCCCTTTTTCTACCTCGCGACAGGTTCCTGCGCCAGCGCAGCCAAGGCTACGAAGCAGACAAACAGACATACAAAGAACTTTTTTGTGGTCCTGAAAAACTGCGTTGTGACGCCTCTTCTAGGGAGAATCTGTAGCAGTCATGGACCGCTCTCACATAGGAACCAGAAGACCATGTCCCTCCACCTTCTCGCAGACCCTCTGGAGAGCTCGAAGTTGAACTGAGAGGTCACCACTGTTTAGGGCTTCAGCGGACTTTTTACTACACTTCTGCATCTAGTCCGCAAATGCTAATGTATATATATTACGTAGCAGAAAGGAAAACACACAAACAAAATATATAGTTATTACGCTTAAGACCGTTCACGTTGTTATCTTTCTCGTAATAATTCACCTTCTTCCTACCCCAGTAAACAACGATGACATCGCGTGGTTGCACGAAGTTCATGACGAAGCTTGTGAGTTATCTCTATTCATCGTGCTGATATAAAACGAAGACAGAGGTGCGTCATCAAATGTTTTTTTGCCCGCATGTGCAATCACTGAGAGAGAAGGCGTACGACGTGCGTGAGTGATGTCATACGTGAAAAAGTGTCTCTAAACGCGATAGTATTTTGAAAGTGACACCAGTGGCCTGGCAGTCTTCAACAAGAACAGCTCTATTAAGGCAAAATTGTGACTGGAAAGTTCACTTAGTTTCAAAGAACCCCCTTTCCATAAATTGTCTTCCATAAGTGGTCAATGTTTTCGTTGTCTGCTATTACTCATACAATCACGCTGAAGATCGCAAACTTTAAGAAAACCTGTTGGCTTGCACGGTGGGAGCGGTTCTTGGCGCCCTATGATTACAGTGGTTTTCTAAACAATATCACCAGTGCAAAGCTCCACCTAGGTGACGGGTGCTTTCCTGTTTATTAAGTGGGCGACTGTGCAAAAAACTCCCAAGCATTTCCCCGAGGGTAAACATGGTTAAGTGCGAATGCACGGGGTGATGCTATGAGGGGTACTTATTAATTCGCACTATTATATTTATTAATCACACTATGGTGCCTTTATGGTGTAATGGTTCCTGGGAATCGCAATTTGATCAAACGGGGGAGTTTACGTTAACTCACTGGCGAATGCCAACAGATTTTAACTTTACTCCCCCTTATAGCATGCGAGCCCCGGACGAGCAAAGTCCAGGGCTCGCACCCTCTCCCGCGCGGCACGTTCACTGGCTCGAACGGCTTCGGGAACGTCCACTCGCCGTTAACGATTGCGAGCGGTGTCTTGACGCCGGTCTGCATCGCCCTTCTCCGCCTGACGCTTGCGTTGTCGTTCCGCTTCTTGGGCCGCATTCGCGGCTCGATGGTGACGCCTCATCTCGACCTCGCGAGCGCGCAGTTCACCATTCGCTGCACGCTTCGCCCGCTTGTCCTCGGCCTCGCGAGCGCGAAGTTTGGCATCCTCTGCACGCTTCGCCCGCTTGTCTTCGGCCTCGCGAGCACGCAGTTCGGTATCCGCTGCACGCTTCGCCCGCTTACGTTCGGTCTCACGAGCCCTTCGCAGCGCCGCCTTGTCTTCCAACGTCGGTGAAACCACCGCGGTTCCGTCACCTCCAACGACGGGTGCAGTGCTGGCATTCGGTTGTACTGCATTCGTTGTTGATGGTAGCGTTGCCTCCGGGACATCCATCGCACGACCCGCTCTCGACGGGAGACAGAGAGAGAAGGCGGGCGCGCTAGAGAGAGGGGTGCACGCGCAGCTGCAGCGAGCGAGGAGATCGGAGGAGCGAGCGAAGGGGGATATCAGCTTCGCGTCCGTGGCTTATTCGGTAGAGCGTCGCGCTGTGGCCCGCGAAGCCTTCTTTTTTTTTAAAGATAGAGAGAAGACTGCGGACGCCGCCGACGGCGGTGGATGGTTTGGGGTCGCTTATAAAGTGTATTCACACTTAAAACAGCGTTCTAAACCAAATAAGAAGCGCGTTTTACGCGCCTGTATTTACGAACGTGGGACACCCGCTCCACACCCGCTTGTGACCAGCCGTGGCCAAGATATATGCGACCCGTGGATGCCCTCGGGTGCAGAAACTAAAATCGTGAGCGTCTCCAGAACGCGCTTGCGTCTACAAAAGAAGCAAAGTGAGGATACCGACCCTGTATTCACCGAAATTCAGGACATGGTTTTTTGCATTCGCGTTGTATTTTTCATAACACAGTTTGTGCCCTATCGTGCCATTTTTATTTATTTTTCGACAAACAATTCTAACCCCTTGACAAGTAACTGACCCGTTTAGCCCCACCGAAATGCAATTGCCAGAGTCGCTACTCGAATACGTGCCCTCAATAGCTCAGCAGTACCACACCCTTTCAAGGAATGTTGAAAGCGAAATGCCCTGTCCAGCTGAATACCCGTTTCGTTGTGAAATGGCTCAGTGCATACTTGGCACTAGGAAGGCAGCAATACAAGTAAGCGTAACAAAAATAAAGTAAGACGCAAAAAGGCAAGGCGAAGATGATTGCGTGGAGAAAAGATTATTCCCTAATATTTCCTGAAAAGATCCTACTTCCTACAGAAACCTTCACTGGCAAATCTATCGCATCATGCCAGCTATTTAGTTTTATCCGTAGCACTTTTATTTCTACGTTTTGTAGCGTTACTGAAAATATTACTTTCTCGATAAAAACCAAGTGCAGCGTTTCTCTCCTTTTTTCTTCCCCTATTTCCTTCAAACACCAAATTGTTTTTCTAAACCACCCAAGTCAACATTAGGCTTAGGAGCTTCATTGTACAATGCTTTCTGTTTTATTTTGTGTTCGAGTATGTTGTTTAGTACTTCGCCTTCAAATTTATTACCCTGAGGTCATCTCTATAGCTTGTTTTTGTTTTTAACGGTTTTCTCACCACTATATTTTCTCTGCAAATTTCGTCCGAACAGTGGTTTTCTTTAACACAATCTTTCAACGTTTTCTGGAATAAGTCTTTTTCTTTCGCATACCAATACTCACAAAAATGTTTGGAAACGACCCGCGAATCCATTTTGCGATTAAATAAGGCGGCTGCGCGATCAAAATCCGGTTAGTGTGCTATGCGTACGAACCACGCGAACGTATTAAAAAAATAACGCCATATTTTCTTGTTGTCACCTTGAAGATCAGAAAGCGCTACATAAATAGTCTGAAATGTTGCGAAAAGCCGAACATTGCGAAAGTGAGACAAATAAGAATATTTCTTCAATAATTTTTGCAATAAAAATGGTTTTTCGTTGCTCCAGTTTTGAGAGAATCTTGGATTCTTGTTAGTTGTCTCTTTCTCATCTTTGACATCCCCCTTTTTCCGTCGTTTAAAAGAAACAGAAGTTTTTTTTTTTGTTCTGGTAAAGTTCTGAAATTTCGTTTTTGATGATTTCTTGTTCTGTACTTCGAGTAAGAGAATAGTAATTCTTTTGTTTACGAATACAAGAGAGGGCTTCAATATCTATTCGCTGACCGCAACTGAAATGCTCGTAGCGGAAATGAGCTCGAAATTTAGTCATTGCTCTCTTAGGCATGTTATGAGAAAACTTTGTTCGAGCAGCAGTTAGGTGCATTCTCACTGGCATCCTTTGTTTAAAATTGAAAGGCGCATTCACATCAGTTTTAACAAGTATATCGGTGCACAATAAATTCAAGTGCACATCTGTAGACCCATTAAAGCCGTTTGTAAAGTCTATGTGAGCATATTAAACATTCAACAAAAAATATTTCCCAGCAATAAATTCTTCTTTTCCAGTACTGAACACTTATATGCAAAGCATTTCCTAGCGAACTTTGGCGACATTGAGCGTATCTATCTATCTATCTATCTATCTATCTATCTATCTATCTATCTATCTATCTATCTATCTATCTATCTATCTATCTATCTATCTATCTATCTATCTATCTATCTATCTATCTATCTATCTATCTATCTATCTATCTATCTATCTATCTATCTATCTATCTATCTATTTATCTATCTATCTATCTATCTATCTATCTATCTATCTATCTATCTATCTATCTATCTATCTATCTATCTATCTATCCAAAGATTGATATGTGGGGTTTAACGTCCCAAGACCACCATATGAATATGAGAGCCGCCGTATTGGAAGGCTCCGGAAATTTCGACCACCTGGGGTTCTTTAACGTGCGCCCAAATCTGAGCACACGGGCCTACATTTCTGCCTCTATCGGAAATTCAGCCGCCGCAGCCGAGATTGGATCCCGTGACCTGCGGGTCAGCAGCCGAGTACCTTAGCCACAAGACCACCGCGGCGGGGCATATCTATCTATCTATCTATCTATCTATCTATCTATCTATCTATCTATCTATCTATCTATCTATCTATCTATCTATCTATCTATCTATCTATCTATCTATCTATCTATCTATCAATCTATCTATCTATCTATCTATCTATCTATCTATCTATCTATCTATCTATCTATCTATCTATCTATCTATCTATCTATCTATCTATCTATCTATCTATCTATCTATCTATCTTGCCGCCTGCGACTTTTAACTCTCCTGGCCGTTTCGATGATGGTATCGATACCAAACTTTGTATGGTATAACATGACTGTATGAGTAACATATTTGACTAGTTATAACATCAAAATCCTGGCATATATGTCATGAATGTCATGGTTTACATTTCATGATCCTGCAGCTCTTGCAGGGGTTTCATTCACATGGCATGTTGCAAAATTAGTATGGTATGACATGATTGCATGGCGAACACAAGCGTACAGACCCTAACATGAATATCATGACATGCGCGTCGTATAGCAACACGATTACATGCCACGCTCATGATGCGCTCGGGGTCGTTTTGCTAGCGTCCCATGTACTAAATTTGGTATTACAGATCGTGAATGAATGACGGAGGTATGCGACTGGTGCAAACATGATAATCACGAGATACGTGTCATATAACAACATGACTACATGCCTCGCTCATGATGTGCTGGCGGCCGTTTCGCTAGCTTCAATTTTAAGAAACTTGGCATTATGGGACGTGAATGGATGACGAAGGTATGATACTGGTGCAAACATGAGAATCGTGAGATGTGTGTCATGTAACGACATGACTTCATGCTCCACTCATGGTGAGCTCGCGGCCGTTTCGCTAGCTTCACATACGCCAAATTTCGAATTGCGTGACGCCAATGGATGCCGAAGGTATGTGACTGGTGCAAACATAATAACATGACTACATGACATAACATAACTAACATGACTACATGCCACAGTCAAGGCGCCAATACAATTCAATATGACACGGTGCACGTGCTCGCCGGTGTTCATTTCGTCGCGTCACGCCGACATCGCCACGCCAGGAGCCGGTCTTGCAATTCATTCGCAGGCGGGCGCCACGCTGCGTTGCTTTGACGCATGTGCGTTTGAGGGTATCCGGCGTCCCTCGGTTAAAAAAAGAGGGAGACGCAGTGTTGCCTGGGCAACGCATCGGCATAGAGTAATGTTTCTGTATAGCATTGGCAAGAAATGCAGCGTGTCACATTTCGCGCCGGTTGCCGTCAATCCACGCCGACGGACGCTGGTCGCGCCTTGCGCCATACTATAGAGTGCTCACGTTTTGCTAACGTAGCGTCGCTGTGCCCGGCGTGCGCGCGCGTCAACGCTACATTGGAGTATATTGGGCCCTTCATGATGCGCTCGTGGCCGTTTTGCCAGCTCCACATATACCAAATTTTGTGTTACGTGACGTCAATAGATGGCAAAATGTATGACTGGTTTAAACATGATAATTTTGACACGTGTGTTATGTAAAAATGTGGCAATATACCACGCTCATAGCGTGCTCACGGCCGTTTCGCTAGCTCCAGATATATTAAATTTTGTATCACATAACGTGTATAGATGTCGAAGATAAACGATACATTCAAACATGATAATCGTAACGCAAAATCATGTACGGCATCGATTATCTCCACCCCGTGATGTTGTGCTGATTTTGAAGTGGCATATCCACAATTCTCATTTATGCTTCGCATATCATCGATTCACACTACGTGGGATCTGCCAATTTTTGCACCAATGAACTATTTTCAACCAAGCAATTATACACCGACCCATTGGGCGCATTACAGTGTGAATGCTATGTTGTGTATGTAACTGCGAAAGTGTTAAGGCAAAACTAGAGCTCCTTCATTGTGGACGCGTCAATGCTACCTAGTGTGAAAAAAATAAAGCAGCTTCAAACTTAATGCCTTTAAACACACTTGCGCTTTACGTAAGAGTAGGTTTATTTGGCCACCACTCGATATTGAAAGCTATCGTTAAAAAAACACATTTACCTACACATTCACGGATTAGCGCTGTATAAGCATAAACTCGGTGCAATTGCGACGTCATAGTTGACCTTCTCTGAAAACACAGTCAAATATTCTCGTCGCACTTGGTAGTGGAAATGCAGGTTACTGATGCATACTATTCGTGCTTGTTTAGCAGACATGAGCATTAGAAAAGTTTGAGTACCGCGTGCTAGCAGTTTCTCCGGTTGGTAAACATGTACGCAAAATCTTGTAGTCACAGACCGCAATGGTACATAGCCACATTAACAGCAAGCTCTCCATGCATGCTTGATAGTTCTATTTATTCACTGTACAAAGAATAAAATGCTGTAGGCACTGCCAATTTTGTATGCTGTTCAAACGTGCTGCAACCTGTTGCGTCGTTGTTCTTTGGCGCTAATTATCAAAAGCTCTGTCAAACAAAGGTGAGCTTACGTGCTTTCTAGAACACAACGGGGTCTACAGGGACCCTTAGATCTAGAGCGAGCCTACTAGTCACGTCCACAACCAAGTCTGAAACATTCTGGTGGTAGGAATGAGTTTGTTTTGCGAAGAGTTACAAAGGCAAATACTGACTGTGCAAGGCACAGACACTGTTTGCACGCTTTCAGCTTGCCTATCTCCGCAGTATGCTTCGGTGACAGCGAGAGCCACAGACAAACTCACGCAACTTGGACCAAACATTGAGCAGTACAGTGATGAGTGTTCTCAGGTGCGCCTTGTGTTATGACTGCCGCAGGCTTGATGCGTTTCTACTTGGGTTATAGGTGCAGTAACATCGGTCGTTGCTTGAAGCTTGTAGTCTGAAGAACATATAAAAGGAATTATTACATTACGCTGCTGCAGTGTTTTGTTGTAATGCAAACATGCAATGTTGTCTTCGATCACAAACACTATTATAAAGAAGCGGTGATCGCACTTCTGCAGACGGGCGCACATTGACATGACAGAGCGCCGCTATATTCATGGCGTAAGTTACACTAAGACGCCCGTGTTCTCCACCTTTAACTTCACATCGAAGCTGCAGATAGTTGCAAAAGAGTGATGACACGAATTTAAAGGAATCCATCTCGCATACTAACTATTGTGCCCCGCAATTGTTGAAAACTTTTTGGCAGTTTACGTGCCTTTGTGTACACAATGCAACCAGTCTTTAGCACTTTCACACTAGGATGAAATTGTGCAAAGGTTATGCATCAGTGCAGGGTCACAACATCATATTATACCAGATGCACTGTCCTTCTCTTTAAAGAACAATGAACAGGCTACCATAATCGAAAAAAAGTTTTCAAAGGGGAACGTCACAACGCAGTCCCCGTGTCTTGATCGTATATTCCAAATATTACAACATGAGAAGATAACCCCAAAGAGATGGGATGACTATTGTAAATTAAGAAGATCTTCTTTATATGATACAAAAAAGAATATTAAGTAGTAGCAGATGCCCAATCAAAGATACAAGCGTTGGTTCACACACGTCGACTTGAACAAACGTACACAAATATTTTCAAACCTGACATGTAGCGTTACAACTCACCTGAGCGCTCGTGTGATCTTCCAATTAGAAATGTTGGTCGCATTCTCATGGGAGACACACAGTACGCAAACAAAAGGTGAATGTCGGAAAAAAAAAACTCCCAAGCATTTCCCCGAGGGTGAACATGGTTAAGTGCGAATGCACGCGGTGATGCTATGAGGGGTATTTATTAATTCGCACTATTATATTTATTAATCACACTATGGTGCCTTTATGGTGTAGTGGTTCCTGGGAATCGCAATTTGATCACACGGGGGAGTTTACGTTAACTCACTGGCGAATGCCAACGGATTTTAACTTTACTCCCCCTCATAGCATGCGAGCCCCGGACGAGCAAAGTCCAGGGCTCGCACCCTCTCCCGCGCGGCACGTTCACTGGCTCGAACGGCTTCGGGAACGTCCAGTCGCCGTTAACGATTGCGAGCGGCGTCTTGACGCCGGCCTTCATCGCCCTTCTCCGCCTGACGCTTGCGCTGTCGTTCCGCTTCTTGAGCCGCGTTCGCGGCTCGATGCTGACGCCTCATCTCGGCCTCGCGAACGCGCAGTTCACCACCCGCTGCACGCTTCGCCCGCTTGTCCTCGGCCTCGCGAGCGCGAAGTTCGGCATCCTCTGCACGCTTCGCCCGCTTTCCTCGGCCTCGCGAGCGCGCAGTTCAGCATCCGCTGCACGCTGCAATGGCTGCCCATTAGCAGCCATTGCATGTACATTGAGCACTATCTGAAGGGAAAGTGTTGCTACGTTATACCCGCTGGGCGTAACCACCTTAGTTTTAGAAAGGTTTAGCGAGCGTTGAGCCGCAGTGCCATGAATACAATGAACTAGTATATACCATGAATGAACTCTAGGTACGGAATGGTAAGAAGTAGGTACAAGTAGGTACGAAGTGCAAGCCGTAAGAAAGTAAAAGCCTAATTCTCCTGTCGCTCATTTCCCATGCAGCCATTGGCATGCACATTGAGCTCTATCTGCCAGGAAAAGGTTGCTACGTTATACTCGCTGGGCGTAACCTCCTTGGTTTTGGAAAGGTTTAGTGAGTGTTGGGCCGCAGTGCCATGAATACAGTGAACTAGTATATACCATGAACTCGAGGTGATTAAAGGTGGGAAGTAGACCCGAAGCGCAAGCTGTTAGAAAGTGTGCGTGTGCCACCTCTCGTTTATTCCTTGGAATGTCCGCTGGATGGCGGTGTTTCTATATGGGGAATACATGGTGAAAAGATGCGAGATGGTGGTACTTGGAGTGTTGAATAGATGGATGAACGGACACACAGACAGATGCATGAATGGACGCATGAACGGATGCAGGGGCGGAGGCATGGACGAACGCAGGAACGGACGCACGCACGGACGGGCGGACGAAAGCAAGGACGGTCGCACAGACGCAAGGAAGCAAGAACGAATGGACGGACAAATGCTTCGCCCCACTCTTCATCATTCACTCCGTGGATATGCTGCCGATTTTTTTCTATTCTTTCAGCTTTTTTACTCCTATGCGGTTTTTTATGTTAGGGTGGCCATGTTCTTGTGCTCTGAACTCTGATGATTTGAGTAGTGAAGATGATTTGTGCTTCAGTTTTTGTACGTTTATTCAGTCATTTAGGTGTAAGGAGGATCTCGTTAGGGTGGCGTCTTTCATTTTTAATGCAAATGAGGTATATTTACAAATGCCTATATTTACACAAAGACGTGTTTATTCCTTTTTTCCATGCTTTTTAACATAATCTAAGCGATAATAATGATGGTAATCACTAAACATCCGTGAAGTTTACGAACAGTATACTGTGTAGTCAGGAAAGCTACACAGAAGTCACTTCTGAGGCATGAGGTGCTTTAACGGCGTCAGCCGTGTCGCGAACGTAAACGCTTCATCAGTATACATAAGGGAAATACAAATTTTGACTCTGGTGCCTTAATCTAATCTTGCTTTCCGAAATCACTGCTATATTTGCTGCTCTGCGTCACCTAATCTTATTCCGGGTAACTTAAGGCTCGAGTGCAGATGTTATTTGGGAAAGTTGCAGTCAGGCATCTGCATGCCCCAGTTGGCAAACGAGCAAGGTAATTTGCCGCTTACGTCTCGACCATACGCATACAGGCATTAAGTAAACACGCCTAGTACCCCTCACTTGGCTGTTGTCAGCGCCATACTTCTCTTACCTGCTTATGCAAAACTTTCGTGTGCTCTTCTTTTAAGCGAGGCGTCACTTTTCGAGTTGCTTCTTGTATCTGCCATTTATACGATGGAATCATTTCCTCCTTTATTGCATTTGCCTTAGCTGGCACAGAAAATAGCTACTTCTGTCGAAGTTCTTAGAAGTTGGGTAAGCTAGTACCGGTGGATGTAAGGAGGACAAACCTAATGAGAGGGAAATAAAAATGACGGATACGAGACAGCAAATCTCGTGATGTTAAGTTAATATGGAATTATGAAATATATCCGAACAAGCAAGCAGGTTTTCATGTAGTTTGCACTTTGTCGTACAAGCAGTGCGGCAATGCATACAACTGCATACATACGCCACCACGAACGAACCCCACGGATGCATCTACAGGCACATTCCGACACCATCGCGTAGAAACATATACACTGAACTCTCACATGTATCAACTTTAGGAGACCCAAGGAAGTAATTCATTTAACTGAAAGTTCTTTAACCTAACGTTCACTATAACACAACACTCCAAAGTGCTAAATATCTTTTGTTTCGAAAATAATTTCGCAATTTCTCTTTAGAGTGTTAGAGTTAGAGCTCACAAAAAGACAAGGTGGTCCAGAGCGCCTGCGTTTTCATGTATTGCACTCCCTCAGGCACAGCTCATCGCAGTATCGCGAACTATAGAAACTTCTAATATATTCTAGAGAACTGACAAAAGATACCTAATTTTAACATGCCTCCGTCATTAAAGTTTGTCCCCCTCTTCTTCTGGCTCTGGTTGAAGATTAGGGACCATTTCTAACTATGAGAGCTCTGCGCAGGTACTGAAGTGCACGTGGCTGTTTTCGTTAGCCGCACCAGCACATTGCCGCTGGCTGCGCTTTATGCAGAAGCCGTGTTACACCATCACCAATGAATGGGTAATTTGGGGGTGGTACGCATCGGCTACACCATTGCTGAAAAGCGCAACACTTGATTGAATGAATAATTTAGTTCAGAAAGAAGCCCCGGTTGGCCAATCAAGTTGCTTAAACTGAAATTTTTACTGCGCAGAAATTGGTTACCTTAGTCATTTTCAGATAAAATGCATAGGAGGACCACCGAAGATTACATAAAGCTCGTTATTACAAAATCTTCGTTAAAGCGACGCTCGTCGAATTGATAGTTTGCTGTATTACGAAAAAAAATAAGAGCGTGCTGGAGGCTCTTAATAAGCAACTTGTAGTTGTAGTAGTGAGAATAACAAGTATTGAAAATTTTTTTGTCACTATCTGTCACGTACTTCTTGCGTTAAAGTCTCCTCTTTACCGATCGTATATTCGATTTAAAATTTGGCTTTAATACTACGCCAGAACATACATCGTTGTCCGCCTAAGTACAGTAGCACTAGATGAATACGATGTTTTAGTTGTTCAAACATTGTGATATATTGAAATGAGAACAGAATGATTGATGCGTAGAATATCTACCAAAGAAACTAGAAATCATGTAAGATTGGCAAGCTGACAACAATTTGACCATTACACCTTCTACAATTTTCTACCATCTTACAATGCGTATGTTTTCATGTCACATGAAGTATGCTGTTTATATGCTGCGTTTTATAGAGTATTATAAAATGTAACACATGACAGTGATGACACTGCGTCCTCCGCCCTTACAGGTGTATAGATCGTGTCATGTAGTTTTCACTGGTTAAGGAAAGAGACGCCATATGAACAAGTGGTTATAAGGTGTTTGTTGCTGAAGCAAAAGTCGTGGCTTCAATACTCGCCGTTACAATTTTGTTTGGGTGAAACCATGACACTAATGTACCATTACTACTTCTAAAGAAAGAACGGGCAGTGTCAGGGCGCATTAAAACACCTCAGCTATGATAAATTATATGTACCTCCCCACTATGGCACCTCTCACATTATTAGTCAATGTGGGACGTTAAAACCCTGTGAAGGAAGCAAAAATCCGTGGCTTGTCATCAAAGTAACGAGGTTGCTGAAGCTACGTTTCTTATTACAAGTACAACCTTTTTTTTTATTTGTGGCACACGCCCGTCATGAAGCACGTCAGTGCCTCTCATTGTTCGGAATACCTGAGTCCAACGAACCACCAGCCTGTGGCAACCATATCGAGAAAAAGATTATATACTGCGTATAAATAGCATGAACCAACTCAACGGATATCTATTATTCATTGTCTTTTGATGTTACGCAGAATGCGCTGAGACCTGTCCACCAAATTAAACTAGCAGCGCACTGAGAGTGAAAACAACAAGAAAGGCGTTCTTGGCGTGCCTCAGTGTCGCACACCATCTCCACGTTCTGAGGTCGTGGAGTGTGATGAGAGAAACTCAGAAACTATATAAAAATTATTAAAGAGCTAATCTTGTCTACACCGCTAGACTATATGACGGGAAATGGCTAATAAAGTGTGAATTATGCAGGGATGGTACTCCTTCGCCATAGCATGTTCGAAGCTTACGCAGAGAAGTTTGCTAGTGCTCGTCGCGCAACGCAAAGCAAAATAGGCACCGTGCAGGGACGCATGTCCGGCATGATAATATATAAAGCTGTTGTACGGTGCCTTCGAAGTGACTAGGTCCTTGCTTCACTGGCGTGAATGTCCTTATTCCTCAGCGCAAAGGCAACACTATAGTCTTCCCTGACATATTGATAAGCTTGGCTAGTTGACAATGCCCGTAGGCTGTCGAACCGCCATGCGGAATTCAGGATCATCCTCTCCAGGCGAGTTAATAGACGACGAAATGGCAGCACTACAGAGCCTCTCTCTTGTTTGGCTGTGCAAGACTCAGCACTATGGCACTAGCAAGCAATAAAGACAACAACTTTGCTTGTTTTCTGGGATCAGCTTACAAACCACGCTGTTCGTGAACCGTCATACTTGCTTCATTTTTGCGAGACACGATGTTTTCTTACAAATATCTGGCAATACATGCTTGCTTTCAATGAGAACCTACAGCGTACAGACATCAGGACCGCGAGGTGATCTGTATTCACGTAGGTAATGGAATGTTATCGTCTGACCTTATCAGTTCGATCTCACCATATTTTATTTAGATATTGCCATGGTCGACAAAACATTTGGTGCTAACTCAAACTCACTCATAAAATGTATTTTAATTCTTGGTCTCACTCATACTGAGACGAGAAAATTTTCACAACTGGACTCACTCGGACTCAAACGCACCTAAACGATGACTCCCACAGGCTTACTCAGTCTCAGATTCACGGCTTGATCAGAGTCGAAATGATTATGAGTGAGTCGTATTATTAGTCTGTTATCGTATCATTAGCTTTTTCTACCTTAGTTGGGGATGATTTAACCTTCTGATCTCGTAACTTCACACGCGAGTTGTGATCGGTTCCGCTCTAATGACGACACCTTCCTTGAAAGGCATAACTCGCTTGAAATATTTCTTATGGAAGATGGCCCCTCAAAGAAATTTCGCGAGAAGACTTATCAAAACAGCTTATTTTTTTACTGATTTGATCATATATCCACTAGATCAATTTTTTAAAACCAATCTTCTAGAATTTCAGAATAGTGGTGTCACAAATAACTGCGTAGTGATGAGCATGCAGGAAAAAAAACACACAGACGTACAAAGGTGGGTAACCTGTTTCGTTCAGCAATTGTCATTGTGGCACAGACGAAAAATTGCGTTGCAGAAAGCAATGAATGAAATCGATTGTTGGAGTTGTCAAAACAGGCAATTACTTTCTTGTGTAGCCTTCCTGTTCATCATCATTCCGCTACTAGATTCTCGGTAAGTCTTATACCCATGCAAAATATATAACACGAGCTTATTTGCAACTCTCATGCTGATCTGAAAGTTTATCATCCTGCCTCAGTTTTCATTTCTGTAGCTAATAACTGTAGTGCATGTCTTGCTTGGCACCCAACATTGCGTCCCGTAAATGAAACATTCAAGGTATGATGACTTGCGCAACTTGCAGTATGATATCGATGAGCATTTAAATTATGTGTAATTATGTTGTAGTCAGTTAGCTTCAATTATTCCATTTATATGTTACGATCCAAATGCATTACCAGCTTGTTTTTTTGTATTAATTTCAAGCAAAGTGAAATAAAGGTCTTGATGCTGTTCCTGGAACACCGCACGTCAAACGATCATCGAACATGGTAGCGTTGAGCATGGCATTTGACGGGGAAAATTGTCACCATCGCCGGAGAAGGCAATACAGTTCTAACTTAAGTGACAACTACGACTGTGTGCTTCATAATTTATCCGGTAGAGTGTGTTCGTGGGGAATCCACTTTATAAAGGAAAGGTACTATCCAATAATGCTCTAAGACACCATCCATGTAAACACAGACCTGTTCAGGGCAGAATAAACACCTAACTGAATGAGAATGGGACTTCAATACTAATACCAAAGTAATATTTTATTTGAGTTTAATAATACAAGACTGATTTGAGAGGAACTACTTCTATGCCGTGGTTTTTCTACCCGAACCATGTCTCATTTTACGTGAGAGAGAAAAGAAATGCCTACTTACTTTTGGGCTGTTTATGGTTACGGGAGATTGTGCCCCTCTTTCTGGCCTTAGTTGTTGCAGCAGCTCTCGTGTTCTAGGCAAGTGTTACCCATTGTATACAACTACAGAGAACTTTCATAAAACTTCTGTGCGATACATGATTTATTGTCACGCTCACTAAGTTTAGTGGAGACTTCGACCATTCGAGCGGAATTAGACTCGATGAAGGCTTACGAAACCATTCATACGAACCATGTCCACTACACGCATGACAAGCTACGGAACTCTGCCCAGATAATTGCTTTCAGAAGGCCCGAACTACGCTGCCGTCTCGGCCATCGGGTTAGCGTCGCATTCGAGGTTCATTACCCGTCTTCGATTTGACACGTCACAAATATGCCGTGGCTTCCATTTCGCGACATCTTGCGGTACGACATTCCCCAAACTTCAGCCAGTGGTCGATGTAATCTTGTCGGCACGCCGCCACTGAGCCAACACGCAAGGCCTTCCAGACAGGAACCGGTGAAAGAGGTCAGATTACGTTGACGAACAATCGAGGTGACAAACACTACCACTTTCTCACTACTGCACGTTTAAGTGACAATCGTCGAACCATCTTGCTGAATGGGCAACATATGTTACATGCGAAGTGAGTATTTTTGTGAAGTCTCTTCGAGAGTGTGATAACAAAAGCAAACAACGATGCGCGCAGGACCAAGTAAATGCGGTACTCGATGGTGCCCTGGTCATCTATGCGATGTTTTGCAGTAATTGATGATGTGTCGATCACAGGCTTGACGGTGCCCAGCCGTTTCTGATCTCCTATACAGGTTATCGAGCTGACTCGTCACTTCCCGTTGCCACATAATATGGTCGCTTGAATATGAACACATGATCATTGTTATTGCCTGTAGTAGCTGAAGTACTGCCCTGCTAAACTCGTGTATAATGCCCCAATACACGGACTGCAACCACAGACAAGTTAAGACAGAGGATTTTGCAATGAGACAAAAAAACAGTGAACGAAAGCAACAAACAGTTCAGAGGACACTTGAGCTTCACCTTCAAGAGTGCAACGCAAAAGTCGGGTGTATAGACATTACCTTCTCAATTCCTAGCAAAGCTACGGTTCCCTGTGGGACTCTTTCGCTGGATTCCGTGCCGACCGGTTGTGCACTCGCGATCTTCGACGATAGTGCAGCTCTGGCCGACTGGATTAGTCCTACGCCATCTCCTGTTGCCGACAAGAGCCCTCGCCAGTGGTGCACCGTCTTCGGACTCCTGCGACAGTGTTCATCTTTCCTATCTTCTCTTTACTTCCGTCGCTCCCTGTCACTGCGCCTCTCTCTCTCTCTCTCTCTCTCTCTCTCTCTATATATATATATATATATATATACCTTTTAATCCTATCATTCTAATCCCTCCTTCCGCCCTGTCTTGTGTGCTACTGTTGAGGTGTCGCACCAAATGCAGACAGTTGAGGGGCTCACTTTTCTCTTCGCTTTTATAACCACATAAGTAAAGTAAAAAGTTCTCTGTGCGTGTCTCAACGGTAGTGTAAGGGAACGATCGACTACGCTTGCAACACTGAGCGTTTCATAGTATCCTACGAACTCATTCCCTTCCCCGTACATATACACACCCACTTGTGTATTGGTCTGTACACTGTATTCACTTCATTTCTGACATGTTTGCAAGCCCTTTGAGTTTGCTTCTCCGCCACCCTTTTAATGTAACGTAAATGTTAAGGTAATGTGATTAACTCTAGTAATGTATTTATTATGAAAAACCAGGGTGGAGTATTCACTGTTTTACGGTTTTATGCATTGAATAGTAATGCCTTAGAAATAAAACAGACCCATATCAATGAAAGCTGGATCTTCGCTTCGTTACGCGAGCAGTTTAATGAAATCAGGTTTACTCACTATCAGTGCAGACCCTTCAATAGTGTGTGTTTCAGCATAGATAAAACAAAAGGAATTGTTAGTTTGCTCCTCCCCCCCTCTCTTTCTCCTCTAGGCATCTCTCCCCTCGGCGTTTTCATCTCTATAGCGTATGCGTGCCCCTCCCCCTCCACTCCTATGCTCCACCCTTTCTCGCTTCGCAGCGCGAACGCAAGCAGCGTCTGCTAGCAAGCTTCTTGATTGAAAAAACCGACTGCTCGCGCTGCACAACCGTTCACTGACTACCCAGTTTATATAGGCACTGGTTCTTGACCTCTAAAGTACTGCCGGTGTGAGATTTCTCTTGTGCTATGTTGAACAGCAGAAAATAGCACTATGCGTGCTAACTAAATGTGGACTGCACGTCACTGTCTCCGGCTAGAGTGTTCCGTTTCTCATTGCCCATTAGCAGCGACTGGCATGTTCCAGTAGAAAATGCCTGCCTATCATTGCGCGTTTTTCTCCTTTCCTTGTTTCTCTGCTGCGTAACGCCGCGATGAGCGCTAGCGTCAACGCCACCGCCAGCGTAAGCGTTCACACCCGCTGCTTCGCATCTACACATCGCTCAATTTAGCGGGAGAATGTGTATTTTGTTTGTGTCTCCTTCTCCTAAAGACTATAGTCTTTCTTGAGGTAATTCGACGCGAAAAGTTTGGTTTTTCTGTGCTTTTATCTGTTTGTCGGCCGTAACAATACCCTAAACGGCTCCAAACGATACCCCAAACGGCTTAACCCATCTGCAGCGCCCACTAATATTGATCATCCCCGCCGCGGTGCTTTAGTGGCTGAGGTATTCAGCTGCTGACCCGCAGATCACGGGATCGAATCCCTCCTGCAGCGGCTGCATTTCCGATGGAGGCGGAAGTTTTGTAGGCCCGTGTGCTCAGATTTGGGTGCACGTTAAAGAACCCCACGTGGTCCAAATTTCATGAGACCTCTAGTACAGCGTCTCTCATAATCTTATATTGGTTTTGGAACATTGAACCCTACAAGTCAATCAATCAATTAATCGATCAATCGATCACTAATATTGCTCAAGTTCCAGCATTCATAATTAGAGGCCTGTCAATTAAAAATAATAATTGCGCATATCTGAGGCACCATAACAACAAGTCAACATTTTGTATGTGTCTTTATGCTAGAGAAGGCATACATAGGTAATTCTAAAGACCGCCGCGTTCATCACGCTGCGCTCACAATGTAACGCGATGCTCAAAAGGGCAAGTGTTTCCAACGCTTTGCTTATACGACACGGTGGTGGTCTCTGCCCGTCGCTTTGCCTTCTACAATTTATCGCATCCGAGATAGGCGCACACGCCTTCCTTCGTTTGCAGAGATAACTGCCAGATAGCACTCGTGTCTAATGCGCCTCAATGTGCTCGTTCACCTTCGCTGCACTGATAGAGACTCTCTAGAGCGGCGCCTCCAGAATACAATTCACCAATTTTCTCACGCACAACAATAAATAAACATTTTGTTCACTCTCTCCAGACGCAAGACTATCGTCTTTTGACGACACTTGCAGTGACACATAAAGATGCGGAGCCAATTTTTTCTTCAACTTCTCTTAGAAGGTATTCGAGCCAATGCTTGATTAAAAAAAAAAAGAGAGAACGTTTACTTTACGCACAATCCCGTGTTTCCCAGCCTAGTATTTCTTCAAACAAGCGTGCATCAATCATGTACGGCTGTGCATTTGTTTGTTTGTCGTGAAGAGTTTTTTCCTTTGGGGAGACAGTGATGTTTAGTCACGCTGCTTTGACAGCTGCCACGGTAAGACCAGCAGTATAAGTTCGATAACATCTGTAGCGATGACTCACAGATGCTGTACTCCAGCGCTTGTCCCATTCCTGCCACTCACACTGTCGAATCCGAATCCGTGTTTGACAATGATCTGGCAGCAACCCAGAAAATTTGTCGTGATTTGTTGCCGCTTTCTGCGTATCGCCTGAGCTTATCGAAACCGCTTCGCCGTCTCTAAGACATTGAAGGACGGGCGCATAGATCTAAGCGATTGCTCTTTCTAGAGATTGGGTTTTTCACTTTTTCTTACTTTATCACCAGATAATGTTCATTTATTTAAAGCGCATTTGATCTCCGGAGACAAAGCTGCGATATTTTTCAGGCATCATCTAGTCATTTGAATTCTCTCACTTAACTACACTGTCCATAGTTGTTCCCCTCATGGTGAAAACTCTGAATACCATTGTTCGGGCGCACAGACATGCCAAGAGTGTTTTGCGTTTTTAGCCAGTGTACAGGCAGGCCAGCTGACATTGCGAACATTTTTAGCGCTGTTATAGTCAATGCTCTCCAGCACATGCATTGCTCGCATGATTGTCTCAGCATGAAAAATCATGCTCATGTTCGCCTTATTTATTTTCAGTTTACTGCATTACATATCTTTGTATATGAGAGTGTTGCACAGACACAGGATGTTACGACTTTTACTTCCTCTAAAGATGAAAATTGGTCATCTTTTCCACAGACTGGCACAACTGAAAGGCCGTGCCGGGCATCGGTCCGAAGACCTCACTAAATCATTCAACCGGTAGTAGCGACGGGCGGTGTGTACAAAGGGAAGAGACGTAATCACCGCAAGCTTATGACTCGAACTTACTGGGAATTCCTCGTTCAAGGGGAACAATTGCAAGCCCCTATCCCAATCACGAAAGAAGTTCCACGGATAACCCAGTTTTTTCGGACAGAGATAAAGACACGCTGCTTCCTTCAGTGTAGCACGCATGCGGCCCCGGACATCTAAGGGCATCACAGACCTGTTATTGCTTTGTTTCGTGCGGCTAGGAGCCGCTCGTCTCACTAAACAGGTTCTAATGTGCTGGGAACCCCGCACCTATTTAATAGGCTAGAGTCTCGTTCGTTATCGGAATTAACCAGACAAATTGCTCCACCAACTAAGAACGGTCATGCACCACCATCCACCGAATCAAGAGAAAGAGCTCTCAATCTGTCCGTCCTTCCAGTGTCCGGGCCGGGTGAGTTTTCCCGTGTTCTTCGCAAATGCGGGGATTACGGGCGCTGCCTTTTCCACTGACAAGAAGCTACCATCGGAGGCTTTCTTTACCAGCTCCACAGTGAACCAAATACTTTGAAGCGTATTAGGGCACTGTTCCAAACTGACCTCGAAAGCAGCTGCCTCAAATGCACTGCTGCTTCGCTGGAAGACCACACTCACCAGCGACGAGCTAGCCTACCAGCTTTGTGCCATCTGGCTTTGAAGGTGCCGCCCGGTTTCAAGTACTCCAAGCAGTCACTGGATTGATTGATCGATATGTGAGGTTCAACGTCTCCAAACCACCATATGATTATGAGAGATGCCATACTGGAAGGCTCTGGAAATTTCAACCACCTGGGGTTCTTCAACGTGCACCAAAATCTGAGTACACGGGCCGAAAACCTTTCCGCCTCCATCGGAAATGCAGCCGCTGCAGCCGGGATTTGATCCCCTGACCTGCGGGTTGGCAGCCGGGTACCTTAGCCACTAGACCACCGCGGCGGGGTCAAGCTGTCACCTGAGGCACCACAATTGTTGACGAGGTGTAGAACAGGACAGGTGTTACTACACTCTTTACCCTGCCCCTCCTGAAAGAATCTGCCAGACTCTAAATAAACATCACTGATTCATTCATTCAAAACTATCTAAAGCTGAATGCACCAAGACTACAGTATTGGAACATTATTAAACTCCGCGCATGACTACGAGAACACAAGAGAAGAATGAACAAACCTCAGCGCTTCTTTGGTTTCCGCGTAGTCGCGCGCTGTGTTAAAATATGTCAAAGTACTGTCACCAACTGGCCCAGCTTTCAGTCCTTCTACCACATTATTATTGTTTTCGCACCTGATGAAAGGCTAAAACGATGCTCGTTATCTGGCGATCTTTAACGTACACTGATACAGCACCTTACACGGTCATTTGAAATTTATTCTCCATGAAAATGCGCCTGCCGCCGTCTTTAAATTCTGAGTTTATGGTCAGCAGCCAGCCAACACAACCATTGTATCATTTAGCTGGACAAAACGTTTCTTTTTTTATGTGCAATGTTGTGATTTCGCATTTCTCAAGGCCGTGATTTCACATTTCTCCGCGCCAAAGAATGACCAAAGAAAGCATCAAGCTAGCAATAATTTGCAAAAAGGCTATAAATCACAGCACAGCTGTTTGGCATCTTACCGTTGCTGGCTTAGTTAGGCTTGTACCTTCTCAACCGTCTCTTTTGATCCCACCTCATGCTATTGTATAGTATACATTCTTTTATTTACCCTCCGATTTCATCATTTCAGGCAAGTATGTATTCCAATCGTTGAAGTTGATGAGGAACATGATTTAAGAGAACACAAAAAGAGAGCGTATCAGTTGATGATGATGATTTTTTGTGTTCACGACACACCCAACGTTCACGGTATGAGCTGTACTGCAAATGCAAACTCGACCATTATTCTGCCTATGATGTGTTCCTAAAGAAACTCGGCAAAATATTTTGCAGTCAAAAAATCGGGAATTTAATTCATCAGTATTCCGGGACAACGGCCTCTCGCTTCAACAAGCTCAGCTTCTATTGTCTCACTGTTTGCGAACAGACTTCATCAAACAAAGGCATTGACGAAGAGATGCTAGCACAGAGATGCCTGCTTCCATTGTGGGCTGAGATTAAGCGGCGTGCTGATGAATCGCCCTATTTAAAGTCAAGCCTTTATAATTCTGCGGTTATCGAATGCATAGTGAGCACAAGTTCTTACTTATTGCCCTTCGCTTTAAAAGGCTGGGAAGTCATTAACCAGGGAGTTAGGAAGCGCGATTTATTAACTTGTGTGATCGCTTTTGTACGGCACGATGACGAATGAGGAGCTTTTAAGAAGCCTCTGTTATGTTTTAAAGCATAGCGTATCTAAGCGAGCCTATGCGTAGTCAGCGAAACTGTGACAGTTAGATTTGAAGAGCAAGGCGAAAGAACTATGGCGTGTTAGTATCGCGTTTTTACTCAATATGACAAAAAAACAAGTACACATAGTTATATTGACGAAACGGTTATCTTCTCCATTTTTAACCTTCGTGAAACCTCAGTACACTCGGTGAAACATGAGATTTTGCGAGATGCAACCACACATCGCGAGATCTCGTCAGCGTCGACCCAATTTGATAGATGAAAGAATACAAACTCTATTTAGGTCCTCCTAGAGTCCAACCGCGCTTCATAGAAAAATTACCGCGGGCCTCTGTCACGCAGGGATGGAGAAGCCTAGCTTCATCACGACGTCAACACTTCATCACCACATCATATAAAGTGTCCAACGCGTTCCTAGAAAGTAGGATGGAGTGATTTCTCTGCCTGAATCACGCAAATCATGGCGTGGTAAGTGAGATCTCGTGCTTAGCTCGCTGCCATTGAAAACGGGCGTGATCGTCAAGTCAGATTGAACGGGGAACCAAATCATGCCAGAAACATTGTAATTTGATGCTGGGCTGATTTTCGTTATTTGATACTTTTATGTCTACCAGTTATTCCACCGACGGGGGCGGTGCTCAACACTGAAATGAGCGCCCTGAATATCCGCTCTAAAACACATTTGGTGTAAGAACCTTCAAGGAGATAGGGTGGAGGGTGGGGGGAGAAGATCGCTTAGTTAAAAAAAGATATTGCATTGGTCTCTGCGTTTAGAAAAAGTGGTTAACGATTTAGAGTACTGGGTACCCCTTAGGTCAGGTAAATGCCAAGAGGATGGTTTGAGTTTTAAGGCAACTTGTTTTTTGGATTAAATTGGCAGAAAGACTGATCATTCACTACGCTTCGTTGGGGTTTTGGAATTCTGGAATACAAGGAAGAGCACGTTTTGTTAGCCTGGTGTACAAACGCTCTTTGGTATACAAAAGGAGCATCAGGCTTTTAACACAGTGCTGAATTACGTAGTAATAAATGGTCAAAAAAGAAAAAGAACTACGTTGCACACAGCGGACACTTTCAAAGACTACGGTCAGCTCACAGTGATTCCTAAGTGTCCGCGCACTGGAATACATCAACGTGCCGTACGAAACACTTTGTTGGCGTAGCATACCGCACTCGTAATTGAAATTGTTCAATTATAGTTTAGAATTACAACAGCTATTGTGAGCGCGCAAACCAGGTTATACGTAAGCAATAATTGCTTTAAAACACACAGTCTATTATTTTATTCAACCTGTAGTCAATATTTGGCCATTTTGGCTTCTTGCAGAATTAATTATGTGCTTTTGCCTCCCGAACTACACCTCCTTGAAAACACAAAAAGATTTTGCTCCTTCCGATTTGCACTGCAAGCAATCAATATAAGCTCAAAAGCCAAAATTTTTTTCTCTAGAAAAACAAGGAATTCGGATGCATGTACATTTCATACGGGCGTGAATATACTTATGAGATTTCAGTTCCTTACAAGCGACCGTATTCTTTTATCAGTTACTGTTTCCCTTCTAGAGCGAACATCTCACGTTCGAGTTTCTGACACCACAACGTTCGGTCACAAAAAACTCAGACAAGATTGGCCTGGAATCGAAAGCGTATTCTGTTGCGACAAAAGCTTCACATTACCAAATAGCTACAAGACACCGAAAAAGAAGCTACCTCGCGTAAACGACGTTAAGGGTGCTTGTCGACATTAATTCATGATTTCTGCTGGTTCTCGTAAGTCCCATTTTTGCAAGCTTCATTATCATTTTTCACGAGACACAACCCGGGCAATGAGCATTATTCCCGACACGTATTTTTGTGAAAGTTGCCACTACATGCCAGACTCAATGAGTATATCCTACGGCAGCCAGCGTGCAAGCACAAGAAATAGTCGTACTGTACTATAGTAGCGGTTTTCAGGTATCGGTCTTCAAGGTGTCGGTCTTCAAGGACGCCCGCTACCTCCTCGACACGTTTGCCAGATCCCTCATCAGTACCACCTCCTTTGCCTCCCAGACCACATGCCGTGGGAAAGGCTGTAAAGGACAAAGCCAGTCAGCATCATACCCTAACTGCGACAGAGTGGCCTGCACTTCAAAGGGAAGCAGCATCAAGCGAACCGAAGGAGTTTCATGACGGCCCGTCCGCGATCCCAGTTCGAGATCTTGCCAACCAAGACAGGCAAGTGACTGCAATCGTGCAATCATTACTTGCCACGATTCGCACGCTACTGAGCAGCATACAATCTCCGTCTGCTAAGAGTGCACTGCAAATACTGGATGCACTGAATCTGGTTCTTGGTAACGTCGTATAAGCACAATGGCTCAACAAAATCTCATCTTCCGCACTGAAGTTAAAAGGGCGTCGATTTTTCAGTGGAATGCCAGAGGCATGAAGTCCCGTATCTCGGACTTTCTTCAATTTGTTCGGGCCAATCAATTCCCTATACTTGTCATATATGAACCAAACGTATCAACGCCTTATAGATTGTCCGGTTATGAAGCTTTCTGTTCAGCCGCTTGCGAAGAACGAAGCACAGTAATTGTTTACATTCGCACAGACTTGACTTATATTTCGCACCCAATAGGTTCAAATGACGACAATCAGTACGTGTGTCTTGGTGTAAAGAAGAATGCAGTTTCGTTCACGCTTATTGGTGGATATATATCTACGTCATCGCGATTTGACTGCGACAGATTAAAAGACATCCTAATGAGGACCGATGGGCCTTGGATCATCACCGGTGACTTCAACGCCCATCACATGCTTTGGGGGAGCACTATGATGAATGCCAGGTGCCGGAACATTGTTACATTCGCTCCGATTACGACCTTTCCATCATGAACGAGGTACCCCCACATATCTGCGGGGTCTCACGTATGGCAGTTGCCTTGATCTGACATTGGTGTCACGGTGCTTTTCTCACAAAGTTAAATGGTTTTGCGATATTGAGACTCATGGGAGTGATCACATACCCACCTACGTGATGATCGATGGTATCATAAAAAATTTATCTTCCAGTGTTGTAATGGGCACTGACTGGTCGATGTTTACATCGCGTGTTGAGGACGCTTGCGAAGAAGGCCTCGCCTGCAGCCTGGAAAATACCATAGCGGAAGCTGTGCAAGCGTCAAAATGCAAATTACCATTTTCGTCTAAAATAACACAGTTTGACATCGAACTGGAAAGATTACGAGCTATACGAAGGCGTCCTGAACGACGATACAGACGCACAAGATCAATTTACGATCTGAGGGAAGCAAGGCGGCTCCAGAAAAAGATTCAACGACGCATTTACAAACTGGAGAGCGAACGCTGGAAAGCATTCTGTGAACCTCTAGACCCTCATAAACCGCTGTCATATATCTGGAGAACAGTTCGTGGTCTTCGCTTCTCTCAGCAACAACGGCACCCTTTTAAAGCTTTGGCACTCTATCATGGAAAAACAGAACTCGAGGTGGCTGAAGAATTTCGCACGAGAGTTGCCGGGAATATTATGAATGAGAGAATCGACGCCGTGATCGTTCCTGAGACGCGATTACCAGAAATGGACATTCCATTCACCATGGAAGAACTGGAAGGTGCGTTAGTCGCTTCTAAGCGCATGTCATCGCCCGGTCCTGATGGTATTACTTATAGTTCGTTGGGACACCTTGGACAAAAAGCCAGAAAAGAACTTTTAACATGCTTCAACAACTCCTGCCTCAGCGGCAGTGTTCCCCGAGAATGGAAAATAAGTCGATTAATACCACTTTTGAAATCGGGAAAATCACCATTGGACTTGACAGCGTATCGCCCTATTGCCCTCGCAAGCTGCATCGGAAAAGTGATGGAAAGAATGGTTCTATTTCGTCTCGAGTGGTACTTGGAACGATACACCAAATACCCTTCTTGCAAGGCAGGCTTTTGTCGCGGCCGCTCCTCCATTGACTGTGTCCTTGACTTATCGACATTTGTTCAGCAAGAAAAAAGTCGCAAGCGCATATCAGTGGCACTCTTTCTTGACGTGAAGGGTGCATATGATAATTTAGCTCACGATGCCATCCTCGCGTCTCTCGCAGCAATGGCCATTCGCGGACGAATGTTTCAATGGATAAAAGATTATATCACTGGCAGGGGTTTCTTTGTGCAAACATATGAGGGTACAACTGCTGAACATTACACCTACTGCGGAGTACCTCAGGGAGGTGTTTTAAGCCCCACATTGTTCAATGTTGCCCTCATGGGTCTGGTGAAGGTTCTGCCAAAGTCGGTGTGCCTATCCATATACGCCGATGATATTTGCCTCTGGAGTGCTGCAGTTACTCGCCCTCAGGTGCGTGCACCAATACAGCGGGCAGCAACCCTCACAACAGCCTACCTTCAGAAACAAGGCCTAACTATATCAACTGTGAAGTGCGCGTTTATGGCGTTTACACGCAAACCAATGACGCCATACCCTTTTTACATCAATGGGCGGAGTGTCAAATATGCACGGACGCATCGTTTCCTGTGCATAATAATGGACAGAAGTCTTTCGTGGAGCCCACATTGTGCGTACTTGAAGAAGAGACTGCTATCTATTGTGCATATAATGAAATTCATGTGCGGGAAAGCATGGGGAACTTCTGTGGCCTCCATGCTACAGCTGTACATGGCCCTATTTCTGGGTCTATTGCGCTACAGCTTGCCGGTACTGACTAACACTTGCAAATTCAATACTCATTCATTGGAGAGTTTGCAGGGTCAGGCACTGCGTATCTGCCTAGGACTGCCCCGATGCGCTTCTATTTATGCCACAATCATGCTTGCCAAAGACCATCCGGTCAGAACATATATACTTGTGGATTGCCTCAGAGCGCACATTCGACATGCTAGCCGTGTCCCCGACCACCACTTCGCCCTTCTACCCTCCGGAAGACCACGTGCTACGTTTTCAGACGTCATAGCCAAGCACCTAAACAGCATTCCATCAAGATATACGCCAGCTGCGAGAATGGCATGTCCTTTGTGGTGCCTCGACCAGCCGCAAGTACGTCTAGAAATTCCGGGAATGAAAAAGAAAAGCAATCACTCCAGAGTAGCATTGAAGCAAGCAACACTGCTATTATTACATGAGTTGTACTTAGACCGAACGCAGATATACACTGATGGGTCCGTCTCGTCCAGCAGCTCATCAGGTGCCGCTGTAATTCCGGCTGCAGCAATGACAATCAAGTTTAAGTTGTCGCATATGACTACATCTACGGCATCAGAGCTTGCTGCTATAAGGGCTGCTTTACAATATCTCGTTCAAGAATGTCCAGGAAAATGGGTCATATTCTGTGATTCGAAGGCAGTGCTTCAGAGTTGGCAGTCTGCCATGCGTAGGAGGAGTCATGACTAATTGGTACAAGAAATAAGACATTGCCATCATGAAGCTCTAGCACGAGGGCATGATATTATATATCAATGACAGCCTGGACATATCGGTATTACCGGAAATCAAATAGCCGATGATGCAGCCCGCTCAGCCCATCAAGAAACCCGTGAAGTCCCGATTCCTCTATCAAGAATGATGAAGCAAGGCAACTTTACCTGCTGGCTCGAGATCTCACACGCACGTTCTGGGCGTCTACCAGCTTCCAAAGGTGTCAATTTTATGAACTGGATCCTTCGCTCAAGCTAAAGCTACCATCACAACTTTCCCGCTCCGATGCGACACTGTTATGCCGCCTTTGGTTGGGTGTTGCGTTTACAAAAGTGTACTCCTTTCGCATTGGTATGGCAGACACTCCTACATGCGACTACTGCGGAGCTGAAGACACTATCGAACACGTCTGGTGCAGCTGCGCCTGCTACGACACACAGCGATGCCAGCTCCGGATGGTTTTGAATCAACTTGACCCCGGACCATTTTGTGTGCAGAAGATACTAGGACCTTGGGCATCTGCCTCAGTTGCGCAGAAAGCAACTAAAGCACTGCTACTTTACCTAAAGTCAACAAACCTGAGTGACCGCCTGTAGACTGTGTGTGCTGCCCGAGTGTGCTCATGATTGTGTGTACCTTCTCATCTCTCTGCAACCTCTTTTCTCCCCTTTATCCCTTCCCCAGTGCAGGGTAGCAAACCGGATGTGCGTCTGGTTAACCTCCCTGCCTTTCCTTGCATCTTTATCTCTCTGTCTCTCTCTTCAGGTGTCAAAACGCGATATTATTATGACATGCGCCATAGTGAAGGAATCAAGGCATTTTTACCTAGTGGGGCGATTTAACATGCACTTAAAAATGTAAGCGCACGGGACTCCAGCGTTTCCCTTATATAAAAGTCTGCAGGATTTATACTCCGTGACCTTTGCATCAGGAGCCATTAGTCCTAACCTTTACACCACCGTGGTGGTTGTGAACATTATTCTCACTTCATGTGCATCAATGAGGAGTAATGCACAATGTTCGCATCAATGAACGCTCGTGTTCAAGTGTAATAACGGCAGTACGTAGTTATACAAAGTTCACTTTCACCGTAACTTTGCTGTTGTTAATCTGATGAGTCTAAGGTGAAAGTCCGCACATGTCTATTTGCAGATGAAACTTAAAAATTGAATGCTCTCTTCACCCCCTCATTACAATCTGTCTTTACCAATTTAGAATGGAGGACGTGAACAGCCTGCTTCCCTAACTGCAATTATTCTGGAATTACGGGCGGAAAATTCTGAGAAGAAGGAAGAATGCTGGCATCAAAGGGTAAGTAATTTAAATGATGATGTGACAAAAAAATTTCTCTTGACACATGTGATTGAACTGCTGCAAATATAAAAAATCACCAAGTTCCAATGACAATGTTTGGGATCCTAAGATTTCGTGTGCTGATAATCAGTGAATTGGTTAACTCATTCTCCAAGAAGTCCAGAAAAGGAAATGAACGTGGGCAGCGCACGTACCTCGTGGGCAAGTTACCGCTAGTATATCTGAGGCAATCTGACTAGATTCTTGGAGAAGTCCGATAGGGAGACAGATAGCTCGGTGGGTAGATGAGATTAGGAAATCTGCAGGTACAACGTGGCAGCAGAAAGCGCAGGATCGCGTAATTCGGCTGAACGTGGGCTAGGTCCTAACCCTGCATTAGGTATAGTTTGGCTGACTTTAATGATGTTGCTTATCACTGGTACAGTGGTGAACAAAGGTAACCTCCGTAAGTGCAGCTCCATGTGAGACACACTTGTGAGAAACATGTGAGAAACACAAAGATGGGTGTTCTTCCTCAAAAGTAAGCATGAAAAACACAGTAAGAGCACATGCTTGAGCATGTGTCTTTAGGACTCTCATTTTATGCGCACGAGAAAGCTTCTTTATAACTTAAGAATTCGAGAAAACATTTCCACACACACAACCACCATGAAGATCACAACTCCCTACTTACAGGGCATTCACAAAAAGAAAGTTTGGAAGTGGTGAAGTTTACAAATACTCGACAAAATATCAGCTCGAAAACTTTGAACCCCCCCCCCCCCCAGCAGTGCATGCTGATAGTTAGCCAGCGAAGCTAAAACACATGACACCCACACTTGTCGCAGAATTGGGTAAACTTGACTGTTTATCAATCATTCCTGCTTATCGGTTACGTCGGTGCTGAAATTCTAATCGGTGCTTACCATCCACGTGTTCATTTCTTATTTCTGAACGAGCTGCCGTTACGTGGTGGAATTTGCCTGATTCATGTGACACCTTCCCGCTGAGAGTCTTTGCACATGTAAAAACGATAATTTTTAGTTTCTCTTAGCCTTTTATTGACTCCAGCGTCACTGTAGAAAAAGATACGTTTCAAGAGATAGATTGTCCAAAACACAAAAAAGACATACGCCATCAAAAAGTAGTGACTACGTGAATTCCATTGCTTTTACGTAGCGCCAGAATAATTGATGAGTAATGGTGTATAAAGCTTAGTAAAAAGTGCATGCTACGTCAAGAATGTTACAAGGAGAGTTCTCGTCATATTTTCTAAGCTTAAAAGAATGCTTTTTTTTCGCAAGACCACACACCGATGTGAAGGTAGCTCCACTGCGAAAAGTCTATAATTGTTATGAAATACCTAGTGAAGACAGTTATTCAAAGATTGTATAGAGCATCCTCCGAAGCGAACATCCATGCCCAACACGTAAATATAAGACGTGTATTCATTTTTGGGCTAGATGTAATGTCTGTTTCGTTTCATACGGTAACCATGTAGGACGCGAAAGTTTGTTTTTCCCGTCTCAGTGTTTTGTCTCTCGTGCAGCCCTCTTCATCACTCTTAACTACGGCGCCACAGTAGATTTGTTTAGCGAAATATGTGTATGATAACATTTTCGTAAGATTTATCAATGAAAGAAAAAGCGGTTTTTTAAGGGTCACGCAGTGAAATGGGCGGGAAAGAGTGCTGGTGACGAAGGTCATTATGGTTTCCACATGACTGGACCTTGCAATGCGATTGAATGAGGGAGCACTGTTCCAGTCAATCGGCTACCGCCGTTTTCTTTCAGTCATGCGTGTGTATCGCGTAGCAGCTTGCTTCGTCGAAGTGTGAAACGCGTTGGACTACGTCCATATAGAACATTAGCCCCGGGTTCAGATGTCGGCTCGTGTTATCGCGCATCGGTATTTCAAGTGGACGCGTCAGTGTGGTGAAAAGGCATCTGACTTTTCCGGACGATTGCCGCACGTCAGTAGTTCTAAAAACTAGAAGGGGCACTATATGGGATTGGAAACACCAAAGTTTTTCACTGGCATTAGCACCACGTAATTGCACAGTGCACATATACTGCTACGAATAACAAGAACTGGGTCGCAGGAGAGAGTAGACAAGTAGCGGTCATATACATGCGAGATTAGCTTTTTAAGTACTGCATGCCGGAAGTATATGCGCTTATTCAATGAAGACTGAGTCGGTTAAGCTTGATAACACTAGAGAATGTGCATTGTCTCATTAGATGATATACTTTTAGGAAAGAGTATTGAAATGGCGGCTGGACTACTCAACTTACCTGGGCTAACGATTTGTATGAATAGGAAACGTTACATTGTGGGCTATAGTGCTTTAATTCTTTGGTACTTCAAAAACGAACGCGTATGACCGTTTAGATGAAACAAAACATCTGACAGGAAGATTAGCTCTAAGTCTTCAAGACAATATATTAGAAGCTGTCAGCCGCCAGGTATTCTCTGAAAACGCATTTTGACGGGGCTGGTAGGAAAGCCTCTTTTAAGTAGGGTGACAAGATAAGCTATTTTTACCCATGGCACGTTGGCCGCATCAACAGTATTTTATGAACATCACAGAAGTTTTCCGAAAATATTCTGCCTTCAGACCGTTAACAAAAACTGACAGAACAGAAGAAATCCTTTTGACAGTGAAAGTGAGAACAGCATGAAAAGATTGATGATCGTTTTTGAAAGGCGCTGTTTTGCATTTATTATAAATATTTGAAGTTTAATGTCTACTGACTTTTATCACAATTAAAAATGTTATATAAACCATGAAGTGGTATATACCGAAAAGAAAAATCTTCTTCATGCAACTAAAGTATATATTGTGTTTTATTTGTAAGGTGCTGTGAATGAAAAAAATAGTAAATTTAGGAGGGGCATATTTTTTAATACGTCTCCTATTCTAGGACACGCAAACAAATACTGAGATGTTCCTAACTTGAGCTTTCGTCAAAAAGAATCCGAACTACGAATGATTGGTTCTAAATTTCCAAGTTTAGGTATACCGTTCCCCCTAATTTATGAGTTACGAACTAGAGAAGGCTATAGGATGGACAACTTTTTTACTCTAATGCACTCTATTCAATATCTTTGTTGTCAGTCTATTAGTCACAACGTTTCATTTTTATGCAGATGTAGAAGCGTTAGTCGAAAATACTTATCCTAACCACGATTTGTTACCTTGCAGCGTTACAATGTTGGCATCTTGTAGTTCCGAACGTTCGACATCTTTGAATAGTTTCCCGTATGGCTGCAGCGGCAATTTCACGCACTGGACAGCAATCAATAGTTTTCTGTTCTACAAATTGTTTTCACTATGGCAAGTGTTACTGCCAACATAGACTCTCTTATATTCCTACTGCTAAGTGTTTTACGCAGGAATTCATAGTGCCAATGTTTTAGATTTTGATGCCGGGAAAACATTGGAAGCCACGTATCTACTTATCTGATCGTTCTCATTCTTCTGAACCTGTTGTGGGCGTTATGTTCTCAAATAACCTCTGCGCTAGAACAAACGTAATTCTGGACATTCATGACCAACGTCATGCAAAAGACAAAATCAAGGACCTAACTATCAAACCAACACCAATCATTTGATTTTCAGGTAAAAGAATGTACAAAGTCTTGTGTTGTTCCTTCACATAAAATTGTCATGAAAGTGGTGACTATAGGCCGAATATTCTCTTAAAAACCAAGTCTCATACGGGTGTCGTCACACTATGTTCCACGACCACCGCATAGGAAATATCTACGAGCCAAAATCGGAACCCAGAACCGAGCCATAATCTCCCCTGTTCTCGCCCCGAAAATTCTCTACTAAAAAATTAAGGCTCGTACAAATGCGGAAAGAGAATGCAATGCTGAGGAGATTGCTTCAGAGAGATGCGAGGAGAGGTTTTGAAATGAGCAAAGCCACGTTTGCACAGAGACAGAGCGAGCTTGGTGTTTAGGCGAGATCTGAAGACTATACGTAACCACGTTGTATACTACGATGCAGCAGTCTTCTCAAACATACACCCTCGATCTAGTGCCTGGATTGTACCTGGTATTTGTGGGCGTTGTCGTGTTTCTCGGTCCTTATTCAGGCGATAAAAATTTGAGCTCTTCCACCACGGAGTACTCTCTTTAATAGTTAACTTTTAATCATATAAAACCCTAGAATACGCAGTGTGATTTAGTATTCTTATAAAGAGTACCTGTGTTGTGATGGTGAGTATTATCAAACGTAGTAACCTTGAAGCAAGTCTAACTTTTCTCTCTGTTACTATAACTTGTTTCTTTTATATTTGTTTGAACGTACAATGAGTTAAGGCACCGAAATAGAAGATCAGGAAAGTGCAGGCAATCAGTATATATCAGCGTCAGATGAAACTCGAACAGCGGTAAGCCTTTGCGATAGTGTAGTGCGTGCCGTTCCAGTTATCACTATTGACAGGCGCGCACATTCTGTTTGGCAGCTTTCACCATTATTGCGTGCCCTTTCGTAGTGATAGGTGGACGGTGTGCACTAGAGCATCGCGAAAGCTTGCCGCTGTTGGGGTTTCATGATGGTACATCTTTCTCACTCTCGAATTAACACTGTAGAGGCCGTTTGCCAAAGGAACAACCTTGATTGATTGATATGTGGGGTTTAACGTCCCAAAACCACCATATGATTATGAGAGACGCCGTAGTGGAGGGCTCCGGAAATTTTGACCACCTGGGGTTCTTTAACATGCACCCTAAAGGAACAACCTTCGTTTTCAAAAATGGCCAAAATAGATGTTTACACATTCACCACTAGTGAAAAGAGTGGAACAGGCTGCGCCTTTGAAAACATCTGTTGTGCACCCTGTGTAAATCGCGAAGACGTGTTTGGTCATCACATATTTTTTTACGTGCATGTCATCCAGGTTGCACAAAAACGGAAATATATGGGTGTGAAGCTTTTCGTTAGCGTGAAACCCTATTTGTCTACTTGCATCGCAAATGTAGACATTCGCTTTCGTTCGACGACATTGAACTAAGCAAGAAGAAGTTGTGAAAGTTTAGTGAGGTGCGAACACTTCGCTCCCGAGAAAACTTGTGGTCAGTTCACTAGAGCCGTTTGGTTTTGAATTCACAGTCCGTCCCCGCGCAATACTCGTCATGCATTATTCATGTAGAGTTCTGTGCCGTAAGAATAGGCCAAAACAGTGTAGAGAGCTTCCATGCAAGAACTGCAGGAGAGAGCAAACATCGAGAGAAAGGAAAAAAATACAAATGTACTCAGTCAACGGGGAAGTGAACGAGACTGCACAGGGAATTTCTTTTTTCGAATCGTCGCTGTAAAATTTGTGAAATCGCTTCTTGTGGAACTGCTGCTGTTGTGCTCCTCTCGATCTCACTCCGTGCTGAAGCTTTGCAGCAGTTGTAGAATACCGCTTGCGAAGTAGCAGCGACGCGATTGGCTGTCATGCTAGCACTTGATAAAAAAAAACATGTTTACTGACAGAAACCTTCTGAATCTTAGACTTTCGAGTTCAAGAAAATTTTAATTTTTTTCCCGTTAAATATATGAAAAAGTCGAAGCCACCGAAAAAAAAAAAGAAAACCCGCGCCTTTCCCTTTTCTGCACGAAATCTGGGAGCAAGCTAGGCTTGAAGTAGTGAGTTCTCGACCTGTTCTTTCTTCCTTTTGTTCTTTTTTAGGGGCGAAGTTTCTTGGAGTGTGCGCCGGTTCCTCATGTGTAGTAGTAATAATAGTATGTAGCCACCTTTACATTATTATTTGCTGAAAAGTTTCTGTTAAGGGTATATGTCCTTGGAAATATTATCACTAGATAGCGTTAGTGATTTTGCCCCGCCATGGTGAAGGTACGCGACTGCGGACCTGCAGGTCGCGGGATCGAATCCCGGCTGCGGCAGCTGCATTTCCGATGGAGCCGGAAATGTTGCAGGCCCGTGTGCTCATAATTGGGTGCACGTTAAAAAAACCCAGGTGGTCGAAATTTCCGGAAGCCTTCTCTACGGCGTCTCTCATAATTATATGGTGATTTTGGGACTTTAAACCCCACATATCCGTCGTTAGTGATTTTAGCATAGATAATAGATGGACAAAAAAATAGAGACACCAACGCATCGCCCCACTCATCATAATTCACTCCGTTTATATGCTGTAAATTTTTCTTTTCTTTTTCCATTCTTTCCTTCTTTCTTTCTTTCTTTCTTTCTTTTTTTTCTTTCTTTCGTTCTCTCATTTTTTCGCTCTCCTATTTTTTTCTCCGTTTCATTATTCGTTCTTCTATCTTTTTTTTTCATTTCTTTGTAAGGCTATCTTTATTTTTTTTCTCAATGTAGAGCGCAGTGCTATCTCCAATTTCTTTCCTTCCCCTATGCAGGGACAGACTATGCTCTTCACATTGTATATTTTTAAAGGCACTGAAGTTCTGGCCTGTCTGGTTTTTGTTTATATTAAAGTTTTGTACTTCTACTACAACGGCAGGGACATGAACTTCATCCTTTGTGAAGTGAGCCACAACAGTTACCACAGGCAACAACGATGACCATGCATTCACGATCAGGAAACAATAAAATAAGGCAAAAGGACCTGTGATGTCGATAAAAGAATACATTTCCATATCGGAAAGTGTTTATCACCGATAAGGGCACGAATGGAAGATCATTCATTATTGGAAAACGTTTGATGTCGTATACGCATATCACCAACACACCTTTGATGGTTGCATATATATACACTCACCAGCGCGTGTTTTTCGTGCACAAAGCCGTTGCCATTGTCCCCCCCCCCCCCCCAGACCAAAAAAAAATGGCAGCATATCCACGGGGTGAATGATGGAGAACGGGGCGAAACATCCGTCCGTCCATTCGTTCTTGCTTCTGTCCATCCAGGCGTCCGTCTGTGTGACCGTCCGCGCGTTAATCCGTCCGTCCGTGCGTGCGTTTGTTCGTGCGTCCACACGTCCATCCATGTGTCTGTCCCTGCGTTCGTCCATGCATCTGTCCCTGCGTCTGTCCATGCGTCCATCCGTCCGTGCAGCCATCCGTGCGTCCATCCACGCATTTGTCCGTGTGTCCGTTCGTCCATCCAGTCAACACTCCAAGTACCACCATCTCGCATCTTTTAATCGTGTATTCCACATATAGAAGCACCGCCATCCAGCGGATATTCCAAAGACTAAACGAGAGATGGCACACGCACAGTTTCTTACAGCTTGCGCTTCGTGTCCATTTCCCACCTTTAACCACCTCGAGTTCATGGTATATACTAGTTCACTGTATTCATGGCGCTGAGGTTCAACGCTCGCTAAACCTTTCTAAAACCAAGGAGGATACGCCCAGCGAGTATAACATAGCAACCCTTTCTTGTCAGATAGTGCTCAATGTACATGCCAACGGCTGCTGAATGGAAATGAGTGACAGGAGAATTCGGCTTTTAGTTAACGCGCACACTGCGAGTTTTTTATTGTTCAACAACGCACAGGAGAAATCTACCACCGGCACCACCATGCAGGTCAAAGCGCAAGACTGGTTACGCACTACGAATGCGACGAGGGACGAATGATGCCACTTTAGAAAGCTTCGCCCCTAAAAAAAAAAAAAAGAAAACGCTACAGATTCGGGGTTTTATAGTCTGGTTCCAATTCACAGGATGTAGATTTTTTTACGTATAGCGATTCTTATAAGGCTGCATATCATTACGCCAGGACTGATTCGGCTGATATGCAGTGGAATGAGGCCCTTGTAATAGTTGATGTTCACGTGCATGCAATCTACTCAAGGGGCGCACCAATGAGTCTGGAAGAGTGAATAATGCAAACTTTGAGTGACATTTAGTAACGTTCATGCTTTCCATATTGCCCTGCAACGACTCCGTCACATGAGTACGAAGTGATAAATATGTGGGTTTCATGTCCCGAAACCACCATATGATTACGAGAGACGGCGTAGTGAAGGGCTCTGAAAATCTCGACCAGCTAGGGTTATTTAACATGCACCCAAATCTGACCACACGGGCCTACAGCCCTTTCGACTTTCGCCTCCATCGAAAATTCAGCCGCCGAAGACGGGATTAGATACCGCCATCTAGGGGTCCGCAGCTGAGTGCTGCTGCCCCTAAACATGTGTACTTATCCCCACCTCGATTGCACCTCAATTGACATATGTACTATCCACCGCGATTTATATGGTAAACCCCATGTTTATCGCAATAGTTATAAAAGTTTTTGTATCCAACTGAAATACTTCATTCGTAGAACGTGGTATGTCCTACAGGAAACGTCTCCCGAGAGAAAATTTCCGGAACGCTGGAGTAGCGTCGCTTTCTGCATGCGTCACAATGCTCAAGCGAAGAGTTTCTTATTAGGCGTGGAAGTTCGGCAAGCGCATTCGCCATGACGTCTTCCTATTGTGTCGAGCTTTCACGCTTATGGGGACGTACAAGTTGGCGTTATATTGTGTTTTGTTCACCACACAACGCTCTAATAACCACTGTCACTGACAGACCATTTTGCTTCACAAAACATCCTGATCACCATCAAAATGTTGATACTCTTCGTCTCCGGCAGGAGTGAAGGGCTAACATCGCATCGCGATTGGACGAAAAGAAGGAAGCTTAAGCGACACGCTGCCGTGCCTGCATAAAAGTACGGTAACAAAAGGCCGTCTTTGCTGATGCGATCCGCCCCGTCTGTGTTGCGTGCGAGCATAAACGAGCAGGCTAGAGACGCGGAAATGTACAAAGCAGTGCTTTCTGACTGCTGACCAGTGAGTCCTGTCCAAGTCAATGTTACTTCACGACGCCGGATCCACCACTGTCGGGTACACGTACCGTCTCAACGCACGCCTCTTTTCATCGAAGCATCTGATTCCCCGGTCAGCCTACGGGGTTCTTTGCTGACGTAGTCTGTTTGCGACGTACTGAAGCGGAACGACTGGCCGATGTTTTTTTTTTTTTTACAATCCTAGCGCAGTACAAAAGGAGGGTTTTTTCAAAGACAAAGCAGCAGGGGACGAAGCAAGAATCGCAGTTACTACTGCATGGCTAGATTTAGAGGGGGCATCCACGTGATGAGGATAGTGGCAGGGTCGACACTCTGCGGCTGGCTAAACGGCATCGCTGGTAAAACAATCATCATGGGCTGTGCAGGTACTATCACTACCGCTGCGGTGGTCCTACAAAATGATCTTGGTAAAACTAAATTAACGTTGAACAGACTTTAAAAAATTACTTATTTATTTGATTGATTGACTGATTGATTGATTAATATGCGGGGTTTAACGTCCCAAAACCACCATATGATTATGAGAGACGCCGTAGTGGAAGGCTCCGGAAATTTCGACCACCTGGGGTTCTTTAACGTGCACCCAAATCTGAGCACATGGGCGTACAACATTTCCACCTCCAAAATTACTTATTACAGAAAGTTCATAATTATGGACACATTTGTTTTTCATAATTAGAAAAGCACATGAATCAACGCAGTAGACGATTGATCGTGACCAAGACATTTCTTTCCTGTCACTTCAGATAATTTCACACGCAACTTGAAGTTTCACCTAATAGCTTTCTTAGTGTTCTGCCCGACCGCATATAACACCCAGTGGCAGTTGACAGGAGTTTTTTTTTATTCTCATTGAGATTATCCTGGTAATAAATGAACATAAGTGACCAAATAGCCCAGTTCACGTAATTTTATCACCCGTGGTTTCTATATATATGTCCCCTTACCATATTGTGAAAGCAGGGGCTTTCAGGGCCTTAGCCACTAGACCACCCACCACGGTGGTCTAGTGGCTAAGGTGCTTGACTGCTGACCCGCAGGTCGCGGGATCGAATCCCAGCAGCGGCGGCTGCATTTCCAATGGAGGCGGAAGTGTTGTAGGCCCATGTGCTCAGATTTGGGTGCATGTTATAGAACCCAAATGACCCCAGGTGGTCAAAATTTCTGGAGTCCTCCACTATGGCGTCTCTCATAATCATATGGTGATTTTGGGACAATAAACCCCACATATCATAATCATAGCAGGGGCTTCCGCTGAAGCCAAACATGACTGTGTTCTTTATTTTGTCTTTTCCGCGTGATAATACCTATACCCCGTAAACAAAGAAATATAGCCATCGAAGGAAGTGAAGAGATATTATTCAAGAACTTATTTCTGACACCGTCATTTATAAAAGAACGCGCCTGCAAGTACAACTAATACTTAAGGTGAGCAGCACGAAGGAGTAAAAAAAAAAAAAAAACAGAACACGATAGTGAGACCAGATGCACAGTCAAAATGCGTCACAGCCAGCAAGGTTCAAAAAGACGGCATGACAAATACGCAAATTATAATTTTACCCTAAAAAGAATACAAGCATTAGTTATCTGTTTTCAACTGGTACAGAATGCAATGTTGGAAACTTTCATTTATTCCATGTGAAGCTTTACAATCAGTGAATTTTTGGTAACTCGCTATGCTTTTACGTTAACATTTTAGTTTATCGCCTCTTCAAAGCTTTGCTTTTAGTAATTTTTGGCTTTTTTCATTCATAAATAGTACGTGAAGGCTTGATATATAAATACCACAAGAATAAAACAGTCCAACTTTCAATATTTCGCTGGTTTTTTGTTTACAATCTTCGGATATTGCGTGCTCCATAGATCAAGAGATAGACACTAAATCAACCCAGCACGCTGACAACAGATGAATTGCTGCTTCCAAGGCTTAAACACAATACTAATGGCGCGACTTGAAGAGTCAGATCAACGGTTTTTTTTTGGCACTTCTGTTGCGAAAATAAAAACTGTTACAGTGATAGGTTACAGAGGCTGTTTTGACACTGAATACCCGCAGGTGATAGCACAAGTAAATGTTTCCGCTTATCGCGTTGACGAAGGAACGTTGACAGCAATACGGAAAAAAAACCCCACTAAACACGAGCTTTCAGTGCCTTGTAATACTTTTATGAATGTTTGAATTGTAACACGCTATTTCGTGTACAGACCTGAGGAGAGGAACAAACGAAAAATATTTTCCTTTTACAAGTAGGAGGTGGCCGATCTCTCAGCAAGATTGTCCAGGGCTATCGTCTTGCTTTGAGGAGGGTAGCGAAGGTCAGAATAAACATAGCGCTCATACTATTCTCTCAGCAAGATACAGAGCCATAAGTGAAGAACAATATATGCGTTTCTCCTGAGAGCGAATATGTGTTGTAACTGCAAGGCCTAGTCGTGACGAAGACCACTTGATGGGTCAAGATTCAGGATGGAAGCAAATTTATATGAGCACAATAAACTATGACGGTTGCTACACGTCTCGCAAAGCAATACTGTATAGTGGGAGTTTGGAAATGTCTGCAGAAGTGTTGCATCGTTGTTTTCGACTTGATCACTACGGTTAATAACAAATTTAAAGCACGGGTATGGGAACTTGAGATACATGCCAAAACATGGCAACCACAAACGCTCTTGGAAGCCACAACCCGTTTAGCGCTGCCAATGAAGTACGCGTCGTTTAGGCGCACTTCTCTTCAAAACTGATAATTTAGACTACAATTTGCCATATTGGCGAAATCAGTTCAGTGCCTATATTTATCCTTTTGCGCAAGACCTATAAAAACACATATCCCTTGTTTGAGTAGCCTTATTTCCATCTATGGCTTCACTTCTAACATAAATCATTTCAGCTTTTCCAATAGCAGGTTCGTGGTGCAAGACGGTGTCCGTGAGATGCGGCTAATGTAACTCTCCTCACCGTTCTCGTAAATTATAAGCGTCTGACGTTACGTCAAAGAGTCCCAAGCTAACATGTCTGCGCTACCTTGCAGATTGGCTTGACTAACGCGGCGAACGTCGAATGACCCGACATCAAGTAGCCGAGCCCTCTTTACGAGATTATACTGTGATTGGATGCTTTGCTTTTTCGTTTCTTGGGACGTCTTGGGTGATTACCTTGCTGCCGTACCTTCTCGGCTTTCGAAACGCGACAAGCTGACTGCGATGGTGAAGGAAAGAGTGTGGCAATAGCAGTAAAGAAACTATTTTTTTTTTGTCTTGAAGGTATATCTCTTGAGGCAACGCAATTGAAAGTTAGGACAGAACGAAATAGCTTTATTACACAACAAAAATGTACATGCAAGCATTGTGCGGAGAGTGTAGGTGAAATTACATGGAAGTTTGTGAATTCAAAATGAATAGTAGCTGTACATTGTAAACATTACTTCGTTTTAGTAAATTAGTACTTGAGTCTTGAGTCTAAGTTATTACAAAAAAAACTAAACGTAATTATTCCGAATCGAAGTTTGCATCGCGTCAAACATACCGAATATTTCTGAAAACTTCAATGGTGAATAATAGGTAGTTTATTACTGACGTATAAAAATATATTCCATTATTCGAGACGACGTATGATCATTATATATGCCGCTCTTTTGCCAATATGTGTCCTAAAAGACAATGTCTATTAATGAGTTACATTGACTAATAAAGTACATATCAATGAAATAAGCCACTCAAGTGAAACAAAAACAGAAATCCTCTTGATCGCTTCATTATGAGGAAGACAATTTAAAAAAAACTGAGGCCGACATGTTGGCTTCAATATTCACGCAGTATTTTATTCTCTTATGCCGAGGTCTGTATTCATTACCTTACCCTTCGATGGAGGCTGAGCCTTGTGGAGCCCCATATTCGGTGACCAGCTTCGGAACATTCAGCAGGTCGGCGAGGAAGCAAGACATCGACAAATATGCGTGAGAGACCTTGGACCCGGTCACTGATCGCTCAATGAAATTAGCAATAAAGTTAATTTGAAATAAACTTAGGTACATTTACATTTATTATTAAAATGTGCTTTTCAAAACCTTTTTTATTTATCTTCAAGTACTTATGGTGTTTTTATCCTAATTACTTGCGGAGCAGAATTAAACTATCACTATTTTTCATTCTACTAAATTGCTATCTCATAATATTATCTTGGGGCTTGTCCCTTCTGCATGATAGAATAATTAGGAAATACTGAAAACGAAACAAAAGCTGCATAACAGGACGTGATGAGACCCAAAACCACCTTCTCAAAGTTGGGCGAACTTTTGACAGCTGACGACTGGAATCATCTCGTGATGATATGAAATTTCTTGGGTGATTTAACAGAAAATACGGGAAATGGAACGCGTCGCAACAAAGTAGGATAACTGTTCCTCCCGTTATTTTCAGTGGTCCTAATAATTTAGGTTTCCGGGCTCTTGCATAATTTTTTTTTCATAGCATTGCTAATCTTTGTTACTTTGTTATAACTTGCTCAATACGCACAATATTACTAGAAGGACGCTATGAAATAAAAATTTAGTCTGCGGCCACGTATTGACAAGACCTGGTCTTAACAAAACGACGACAACTCTATTACCGTTGTCATTCCATCAATGCTTCCTGAGCACTATGTCATTAATAACTGGCTCTAGAGGGTTCCGAAAAGGTTCTCAACATTCATGTAAGGCATTGCCTAGCAGTGCAATTTGAGCCGTTGATAGAGCAGGCATCAAAATTTTACGAGCCTAGAACATCTCTGGCGTATCTGGAAAAAATATGCGGCTATTTCTATACCTTTCTCTCTCAGAGCGCTATGAAAGGCTCCTCATTTTCTTTCTATTCTTGGTGTAGGGTACATATGCACAGTTACCTTATCACTGATGCAGGCTAAATGCCAAATGTTTTCTTCGTCATAGATGTTCGCTTTGAGGAAAGTGTAATCATGCTTGGCTCGTTATAATATATGCCCACAAACCAAAGTTATGTTTTTTCTGTTTGTTTTGAGTGGTCACACTTGGTAATTTGAATATATAACTATTCGATATATATTATGTGCAGTGGGGCTTTTTGGTTCGAAACGCAGATAGCAAGAACCCTTAATGCATGCCAATTATCTCTATTTCAATCTAACTGAACGAGGTTTTTGGATGTGTTCCTGAAGTTTTCGTTTGGTTTAGTACAAAGGTATAAAATGATTGTTCTTTTTGTCACTCCTGGAAAACTGAAGCATGATTCTTTACCATCTTTGTCACGAAAGGTACCTGCTCATTGCCAAACGTTGAGCAAATCTGTGTTTTTAAATTACTTCGGGAGCTTTCAGCCACGAGGAAACGTGCAGAAAGTGACGTGTTTAACCGAACACCATTTTTAATCTGCCCGTATAGAAGCATCTTTTGCCGAATCATGCAAAGTCCTTTCAGATATGCATAATAATAATAAGTGCATCTGTAATCAGGCACACTTATACTAATAGAAAAAGAATTCATATGCAACCTTGCTTTGCCTTTTTTTTATTAGGGAGTAGGCTGAACTCAGGCAGAAGCCCAATTGCACAGCTAAGTAAACATGAATATAATGAACATCAACAGTTGCCACATCATCGGTTGCCACGTGGTCAGCAAATGAAACGCTCACTCGTAAAAGGCCTCCGGTTCCTTTAACCCAATTCTAGCGTTTCCTGAATTGTGAGACGGCTGCGAAACAAGAGAAAAGTTTGCCGTCTTGTCGGAATTCCCCCTTGGGTGAAAAGCACTTAGGCACCTAGCTCCGCAAACTTGGACGGGGAGCAAGAACAGAAGGAAAATAAAAGAACAGCTATCTCGGACACAGAACACTGGTCACCTCTAATCAGAAGAAATAGGATCCTGACTGGATTGGTACTGCGAAAACAGAATTTGCTTCGTATACTTCCACGAAAAATAAATAGCACAAAATGCAGGTAGCAGCACAAATTAGAATTATTTACTTACGATAAGCTAAGTGAGATGTTTTAGCGGCTATTTGATGTCCTCAACAACGTGCTTTTTTTCAGGTATCGTAGCGGTTTCTTCTAAGTGAATGAACCGAGTGTCCAAATGTAATTGTTTGTGCAGCTCGCAGTGTACTCCTTGGACAGTGGTTCAGTTACGACTTTTTTTTGCCTACTGTGTCAAACTGTTCTTCTGTTTCATTCTTTACATTCACTTTAACCTTGCCAAGTATGGGATATCACACAGGACTCTTACTCTGGTTAGCCCCACTGACTTTCCTTTATCTTTCTTTCCCTGCTGGCAGAAGCGTAAGCTAGACTTGCCATGTGTCCTTCTTGGTGATACACTTGCAAAGCTTCGATGTAGCGCTAAACACACGCGGACAAAAGAATACAACTATGGACAGACATTTGGCACACATGGAGACGCTTAAGGTGCACATTTCAGTTCAGAGCCGCGTTGTTTTCGTAAGTGCAATCTCGTGTCCATGTGTCGTTTTGCACTGCACAAAAAAGTGGAATTTCACCACGTGCCGTAACATGGAAATTGCGCAAGAACTCGCTGGTTGAAACCTGCCCATTTATTACAAAGTGTGCCGCTAAACAAGTGTGCGTGTCATCTAACGAACGCGTAGTGACTACTTCACCAATTTGGAAAAGAAATAATCGTGACGTAATGGTGACTTTTCCACTGTACTTGCCATAGGCATTCAATATTCGCGGGGAACCACTAACATTACGCCCACAAACACCTTGCCCCGCCGTGGTGGCCTAGTGGCTAAGGTGCTGGGCCGCTGACCCGCAGGGCGCGGGTTCGAATCCCTGCTGCGGCGGCTGCATTTCCGATGGAGGCGGAAATGTTGTAGGCCCGTGTGTTCAGATTTGGGTGCACGTTAAAGAACCCCAGGTGGTCAAAATTTCCGGAGCCCTCCACTACGGCGTCTCTCATAATCATATAGTGGTTTTGGGACGTTAAACCCCACATATCAATCAATCACAAGCACCTTGTACCTGGCAGTGCGTTTAAACGCGATGTACACATGGCCCGATTAGGCTATATTGCTCTAATCTGCGAGGCTGAACTGAAGCGTTTTTAAAATTATTTTGCCTCAATTCGAGTTGATGCTGGTGCTCAACATAGTCATTTTTTCTGTTTTATGATTCATCTGAGGTTTTCGGCTTCACACAAAGCTAACGGGGCAGCATAATTTACAGGAAGAAGACGTGTTTCAGTATTAACCGAAGTATCACGCCACAAAACAAATCACTGCCTCTCCCAAGGGCTGCCGTTGAGCATATGACGACGTATTACAGTCTGGCTAGCCCTTCTACCTAGGTGAAAGTATGGAAAGACGAATTTGTTGACTCGATAGAAAGTGCATCGCCTTCTCTCGGACCCACCAATTTTCGTTGATACGCTCACACAGTCATGTAGAATTATAGATTCTGCATGATTGCGCTTCCCAGGAGGAGGAAAGACTGCTCTCCACGACGCAAAAACCAACCCGGGATCTATGTAGACTTGACCGAGCTCTGTTTCATAAATCAGGCAACTTGGAAGGAGGTATACGAATCACATAAAGATACATGGTATAGCACACATAGCTGGAGAGCCGTATACAAGCACCGTCCTCTTGACTTCTTTACGGGCAACCTCCTTGGAGTGCACCCAAGGTTCCACTGATTGGCTAATTGAGTTAGCCTCGGAGTTGTTTATCAAGCTTCCGTGTGTGATAAAAGAATACATTTGAGTTATATGTCAGACTTTTATATGGTATGTAATAGTTTACATCCAAGCGATGTTCTGCGACTTGGTAGTGACAATGACATGTTTTGAGCACGAACACATGTGTGATTTAGCATATTTTATTCAGGCGAATGGCATACGCCTCATGAAAATGTATACTATTTTTGCATACTATACAACAGGGAGAAAGAGAGAAAAAGCTAGAGAAAATTAAGCGAGGCAAACCAGGGTAAATATGCGCTTTACCCTGTTTTTTTCACGAGAATAAACCAGATATTCACCCTAGTAAACTAACCATTCCCACAGAAGGGAGAAAGAATTGGGAAAGAATAAAAAAGAAGGAAACAGTCTGCATAGTTGCACTATGAAATCATGCCGATACCACTGCCCTAAAGCAAGACATGACTGTAGTCGATGAACTGTCATAACGTGCCATTCAATGAAGTGACACCAATTTTTGCTGTGATACAAATTTAGAACGCAGTAAATGGTATTTGGCTTCCTGAATGAATGTTTCCATTAGATACGGTGCCTACAAGCTGGGGCTGATGTTTGTAGCCAGGATAAGTAAATAGATATTTTTCTGAAGCGGTTTGTATGTCGTTCAAGTAGTCCCTTATATTTCCGTGAGACTTCTAGAAAGATATAGGAAAAATAGATGAAAACTTGTTGAAAATATTTAGATTCCGCTAAGAAAAACATATGGAGTAATTGTAATGACATGCGCAAAGTTGTACTATGGATGGTAAATAGAGTTATTATACTAAGTAAACGTTAGCATGCTGCATTTTTACATTCAATTCACTTTTGAAGATTATTGCAGAAAAAAACAACAAAGAAAGCGCTTCCCAATGTACGCGAGTCCTAGGCAGGACAATGCACGCCTCAGTTGGTAGACTAGGAAAGCAGTTTGCTTGGTACGGACACGGTCATGCGCCAGTATGCATTAACCGAACATGCCTCGAGCCATTGCCTCTTCTGCTCGCTGCTCGTACGTCTGACCTGTCTACCTGCTCAGGCGAAGTTTCCTGTGGCTTTTCTTTTTATGCGCAGCTCGAAGTCTTGGAATTGATTGATTTGTGAGGTTTAACGTCTCAAAGTCACTATATGATTATGAGAGACGCCGTAGTGGAGGGCTCCGGAAATTTTGACCACCTGGGGTTCTTTAACGTGCGCCCAAATCTGGGCACACGGGCCTACAACATTTCCGCCTTCATCGTAAATGCAGCCGCCGCAGCCGGGAATCGAACCCGCGACCTGTGGGTCAGCAGCCGAGTACCTTAGCCACTAGACCACCGCGGCGGGGCTTACCGAAGTCTTGGAATTTATTCCATGGAGCTGTCAGTAGCTTTCGCCCAACTTTAACCTTCGTTGTCAGGTGAACCAAGATGTTACTGCATCAAAGCATAGATTAATATTGGAAGCTGGCAGAGCTGTTGCCTAATCATTCTTTGAAAATGAAAACACCTAGCAAAGCACCTCAGCAAGAGGAATTTTATCGAAGAAGGAAGTAGAGTGCAAGAGAAAAAAAATGGCAGAACGCATGAAGTCTCTGCAGCTGAATAAGCTGAAAGGCTTAGATGCCTCATAAAACTAGCAAATTGACCGTGGTCAGGGACCTCCACATGGGGTCGAGTGCGATTAATGCAAACAACCATCATGACGTGGTTACATCACTATATGACGTCATCATGATGGAAAATTGTTGTATTAGGTCACATTACGCAATGCCACTATACGTCATTGTAGTGTCATCCTTGAGGCTACGAACAAAACCGGAAAGTGCCCGGCCAACACTAATCTAGCTACACTCTATCATATAGCATACCCCAGAAACACATCTAAAGCAAATGCCTTAAAAGAATCTCAGTAGAGATGGGTTGGAGGCGGCCTTTTCCCGCCTCGACCGGGGATGCAAGAGGCCCTGGTGGCTGGCGCAAGAACCAGTGCGCTAGCCAATGGGGCTGTGGACAATAGCGACTGCACTCAATCATTTATCAATAAACGTAATAAAGTTTTTCATCTATTCAATACGAGAAGGAAAGGAGGACGGCAATAGGCGTGAGGTCATGGTTCGTGTTTCCTGCTACATTATGCATTGACCTAAAAAAAAACAAAGATTCTTTTCGCTTTCTATTCGTGATAGGCGAATTCACAGAACTTGCCAACAACTTGCTGTACCATGGACACTATGAAGCGGTAAATATTGCCCACTTTTTCCTTATTCTTCCGCAGCTATGGTTGAAGGTAAATCGTTGAGCCATTGTTGTCCATTTACACGCGTTGTCGATGGCTTGATTGTGCGGTAAAAGTGATATCTAAATAACTGCAATATAAGGTTGTGAGTAAGTCTCTAGCATTATTGCGTACCGCTCAGTCATTCCGTAATATGGAGCACCACAATGCAAAAAAACAACAAAAAACAGGGCGTTAAAATGAATGGTATGCGGAACAGACCCCTCGACCGATGACCATTTACAATTATCAAAGGTCTGGAGCCGTGGCCACTCCTCACAAAGAAAGACGGGGAGTGAGCGGTGTTGGTAATTTTTCAATGACCACTAGTTGAAACTCTTGATTTAAAGTTATAATATTGCGCCTCTTGGTCATAATGTGTTTTTAACAAATATATTTCATAATCGTTTTATATGTACGCACATGGAGACTTTCTTTCGAGACTCGATACAATAACCTTTCTCACATCTGTGTTTGCCCTTACAGATATTCTTTATACGCCAGATGTACTTGTACGCAATGCAAAATTTTTTTCTATTTACAGTTTATTTTATAATTATATTCTTGCGTGTATTTAGAATATTATGACAATAATTTATAATATGACAATCTGACGTAGCCTACCTTCGGAAGATTGTTTCTCAAATAAGTAATAAATAAGCAGTACATATATTTTTAAACCATTTTCTCTTTCTCTGTCCTAATTACCGTATTACAAAAATTACGGTAGTTTAGTCAAGATGAAATAAAAATGAATTGAAAGATATATCGCGTGTGGTATCAAAGTCACTGCATAGGCGAAACAAAATACATGCCAGAGTGAGAGAATGAACCATAGACGGCTTCACCGAAACGGCTCATTTTGGTCGTGGCGAACTTCAGAGAAAATGGAGCTAGAACGCTAAGGTGCAAAAAGTTGAAATGTGTGTCTGCTGAGCTAGAAGCAAACTCATCAGGCCAATAATAAAAAATACTCAAAAATTGGCAAAAATAAAAGGCTTTCACAACGGCAAGTAAATGTAGAAACTGCCTGGCTAAAGGCATGCCGCAAATAGTTTCCACTTCGTCGACATTAAAGCTCCAGTGATTTCGCGCCATCAGAGCTGGCACTTTTCGCGGTGCGTCGCAGTGGACAATTTGTCTATCTTTTTTTGTTTAAAGCGTAATACATTTTTTTCTTCAGCGTCATATTACACTAGCAGACAACTTTAGTTGGGAATAAAGGGTAGGTGATACAGCTCCTCCACATCAAAAGTGATGCTTGAAGTAGCCTGACACAAAGCGATTATTACAAGCGTTAACTCCAGATTTATTGCTCAGACGGCCGTTCGCAGGTAAAGTTCTTCGTCCCTTGATTAGGCGGATTGACTTAGGTATAAGAAGAAGATAGGCGCAAACCTAGAGATTGACAGCATAAGAAGCATTCCAGGTGCAAGGAAAAAAAGCGCCTTCCGTAAGCGGCCTCCAAGAAAAAACAAAAAACTATCACGACTATTTTTGTAGGAACCTGAAACAGGTTTCTACAGAAGCAGTTTTCCTTATAGCACGTAGCAATCTTTGACGAAATTTAGGGATGACATTTATTAGCGGTAGCAATCACGTAATGAGACTCGTTGGTTAAAATGAGTCAGCAATTAAAACGAGATTGAAGCGCACTTTGTCCATATATGCCATTTGAACTTTTTTTTCGATGATAAAAAATCGCCCCGAATCTATATGTAATCTGCAAATGTCGTCGAAAGACAATAGTCTTGCGTGTTGAGAGAGCGAAAAATTCATTTGATGTTTTGCGCAAGAAAATCGGAGAATGGTGTTTTGGAGGCGCTGCGTTAGAGTGCCTCGAATGTGCAACGGAGGCGAACGAGCGCATCAAGTCATGACATGGATGGATGGATGGATGGATGGATGGATGGATGGATATGGCTGCACCCTTTAGATCGGACGGTGGCTAGAGCCACCAAGCCGTTATGCCTAATGAACAAAAAACTAGATTTATTTTTTTTAAATAGTGAGGTTGAGGATTCGTACTTTGCAGCGAAGGGTTCAATTTTCATTCGTGCCTTGACTTTAGCCACCAATCAAATAACCTCCTTCTAGTTAATTCTACCCGCTTAAAGCCTGTTTTGCCCTCACTGTCCCTAAACCCCAGTGCTTTGAAAAACTCTGCGCCATCAACCTCAGCTACAGGGTGAAGCCCTTTACAGAACATTATCAAGTGTTCGGCAGTTTCTTCTTCCTCTCCACACGCGCTGGATACCGTGTCTACCCCTTCGTATTTGGCCTAATATGTCTTTGTTCGCAATACTCCCGTCCTGGCCTCAAACAGTAGAGAACTACCCCGTGTATTATCATAGACCCTTTCCTTGGCTATTTCCTGCTTAAAAGATTGATATATCTCTAGTGCGCACTTATTAATCATGCCAATTCTCCACATATCGGTTTCAGCTTCCTTCACCTTATTCTTAACCGATAATTCTTTTTGATTTGGCCCCATGCTTGTGGCGCTCACGTCTCACGTCACACGTGAGACACTCACCTTTTTGTGTATGCTTTGCGTGTCAGCGCAGCGTGATAAGCGCTACGGTCCTTAAAATTACTTACGTATGCCTTTTCGAGTGAAATATGCACATGCAGAATACATACGTGTCGTTACGGTGCTCCAGACTTGTGCAATAATTGCCTATTTATTGAAAATTGCACAAGTCTGAACACTAAATCTTGAGCAACATTGGTGGGCGATGCGGATTGGGTTGGCCGTTTCAAGTACCCGGTGCCGTTAAGAGTGGACAAACAGACAAATGTAAATACAGACAGACCTAAATTTTTGTGTCGAAGGCCCCCCCCCCCCCCCCCAAAAAAAAACTATCGTCTTTAAAACCATGTTGAATTCTCTTGGCGTCTCAATTCGATCCATTGAGTTCTTATGCATAATTAAAAGAGCGGAATGTAAAACCCAAAGGAGTAGTCTGTCGACTTTCTTTTTTCTTTTGTCCTGTCTTAGTTATGAGCTTGTGCTTGTCGCGTGAAAGCCGGGAGACTGCGCTCAGAAAAAAGAATAAACAGAGCCTCAAAGGGCTCAAGAACGTTGAAGTTTGAGATGCATATGATGCTCATTTCTTTAACAATGTATGCTAACAGCCTCTCATAGCTTATATGGAGCAACACCGTAGTACTTGAGGGCAACAGAATGCAGTGTCATGGTGAGGATGAGTACGGTTATGATTTTGATGGTGGGAGGTAGATGATAGCCTCAAATGAAGCATATCGACGTGGAACTGTTGTCGTTACTAGACATGCCCTTTTTCGACACCATACCTACTCATTATCAACTTCATGAAAGCAAAAAAAAAAGTTTACTCACATGTCTACAACGAAACAATGTGATTCGCGGCATGACGGGACAGCAACGCTAAGATTCCAGCGCAGCCGGAATTCTGTGAAAATAATATTAAACTTCTAAAACTCTTGCGGTAAAAGGTGAAGCATATTGGTCGATACACGTGACCAAAAGGAGACCTCTGCGCTTAGTGCGAAAACTTTATAGCGAATGCCAGCCGATAGCATCATCGACAATATACAGTTACAATGCGCATGATGTTTGTTCTGCTTCTGGAAATTCACGTCCCATGGTTCGTATTTGTTTCATTGCTTCTGTTGCTCCGTGTTTACTCCCGGTAAAAGTTGGTGGTATCGTACTTACACTGCAACTTATACAAGGCAGAAATGCGAAAGTTATCAAAACAAACCAGGATCTCCATAGGTGCCCATCAGCTCCGCTGTCTCTTTCGAGCTGCGTCTACAGTGAAAACTACACCATATTCTTTTTTTTAATTCTGTCGCCAAAATATGCTCTCGTGATTGAGAACAAACAGTAAAATTTGGGCTGAGCAGCACAAACTAGACCGCATTAACAACGAGCTGAATGGTGCCTCATAATTAGGAATGTAATTATAACAAATCTGCTGATATACAAATCACAGGCCATGAGATCAAATTCCGGCCACAACGGCCGCACTTCTGAGGAGAGAGAGAGAGAGAGAGAGAGAGAGAGATAAAAATGCAAGGAAAGGCAGGGAGGTTAACCAGACGCACATCCGGTTTGCTACCCTGCACTGGGGAAGAGATAAAGGGGAGAAAAGAGGTTGCAGAAAGATGAGAAGGTACACACAATCACGAGCACACTCGGAGAGCACACACAGTCTATAGGCGGTCGCTCAGGTTTGTTCACTTTAGGTAAAGTAGCAGTGCTTTAGTTGCTTTCTGCGCAACTGAGGCAGATGCCCAAGGTCCTAGTATCTTCTGCACACAAAATGGTCCGGGGTCAAGTTGATTCAAAACCATCCAGAGCTGGCATCGCTGTGTGTCGTAGCAAGCGCAGCTGCAGAGGACGTGTTCGATGGTTTCTTCATCTCCGCAGTAGTCGCATGTAGGAGTGTCTGCCATACCAATGCGAAAGGAGTACACCTTTGTGAATGCAACACCCAACCAAAGGCGGCATAACAGTGTCGCATCGGAGCGGGAAAGTTGTGATGGTAGCTTTAGCTTGAGCGAAGGATCCAGTTCATAAAATTGACACCTTTGGAAGCTGGTAGACGACCAGAACGTGAGTGTGAGATCTCGAGCCAGCTGGTAAAGTTGTCTTGCTGCATCATTCTTTGATAGAGGAATCGGGACTACACGGGTTTCTTCATGGGCTGAGCGGGCAGCGTCATCGGCTAATTGATTTCCGGTAATACCGATATGTCCAGGCAGCCATTGATATATAATATCATGCCCTCGTGCTAGAGCTTCTAGATGGCAATGTCTTATTTCTTGTACCAATTGGTCATGACTCCTCCTACGTATGGCAGACTGCAAACTCTGAAGCGCTGCCTTCGAATCGTAGAATATGGCCCATTTTGCTGGACGTTCTTGAACGAGATATTGTAAAGCAGCCCTTATAGCAGCAAGCTCTGATGCCGTAGATGTAGTCATATGGGACAACTTAAACTTGATTGTCATTGCTGCAGCCGGAATTACAGCGGCACCTGATGAGCTGCTGGATGAGGCGGACCCATCAGTGTATATCTGCGTTCGGTCTAAGTACAACTCATGTAATAATAGCAGTGTTGCTTGCTTCAATGCTACTCTGTAGTGTTTGCTTTTCTTTTTGATTCCCGGAATTTTTAGACGTACTTGCGGCTGGTCGAGGCACCACAAAGGACATGCCATTCTCGCAGCTGGCGTATATCCTGATGGAATTAAGTTTAGGTGCTTGGCTATGACGTCTGAAAACGTAGAACGTGGTCTTCCGGAAGGTAGAAGGGCCAAGTGGTGGTCGGGGACACGGCTAGCATGTCTAATGTGCGCTCTGAGGCAATCCACAACTCTATATGTCCTGACCGGATGGTCTTTGGCAAGCATGATTGTGGCATAAGTAGAAGCGCATCGGGGCAATCCTAGGCAGACACGCAGTGCCTGACCCTGCAAACTCTCCAATGAATGAGTATTCGATTTGCAAGTGTTAGTCAGTACCGGCAAGCTGTAGCGCAATAGACCCAGAAATAGGGCCCTGTACAGCTGTAGCATGGAGGCCACAGAAGTTCTCCATGCTTTTCGCACAAGAATTTCATTATATGCACAATAGATAGCAGTCTCTTCTTCAAGTACGCACAATGCGGGCTCCACGAAAGACTTCTGTCGATTATTATGCCCAGGAAACAATGCGTCCGTGCATATTTGACACTCTGCCCATTTATGTATACAGGGTATGGCGTCATTGGTTTGCGTGTAAACGCCATCAACGCGCACTTCACAGTTGATATATTTAGGCCTTGTTTCTGAAGGTAGGATGTTGTGAGGGTTGCTGCCCGCTGTATTCGTGCACGCACCTGAGGGCGAGTAACTGCAGCACTCCAGAGGCAAATATCATCGGCGTATATTGATAGGCACACCGACTTTGAAGGAACCTTCACCAGACCAATGAGGGCCACATTGAACAATGTGGGGCTTAAAACACCTCCCTGAGGTACTCCACAGTAGGTGCAATGTTGGGCAGTTGTATCCTCATATGTTTGTACAAAGAAACCCCTGCCAGTTATATAATCTTTTATTCATTGAAACATTCGTCCACCAATGCCCATTGCTGCGGGAAAAGTGAGGATGGCATCGTGAGCTACATTATCATATGCACTCTTCACGTCAAGAAAGAGTGCAACTGATATGCGCTTGCGACTTTTTTCTTGTTGAACAAATGTCGATAAGTCAAGGACACAGTCAATGGAGAAGCGGCCCCGACGAAAGCTTGCCATGCAAGAAGGGTATTTGGTGTATCGTTCCAAATACCACTCGAGACGAAATAGAACCATTCTTTCCATCACTTTTCCGAGGCAGCTTGCGAGGGCAATAGGGCGATACGCTGTCAAGTCCAATGGTGATTTTCCCGATTTCAAAAGTAGTATTAATCGACTTATTTTTCATTCTCGGGGAACACTGCCGCTGAGCCAGGAGTTGTTGAAGCATGTTAAAAGTTTGTTTCTGGCTATTTGTTCAAGGTGTCCCAACGCACTATAAGTAATACCATCCGGACCTGGCGATGACATGCGCTTAGAAGAGACTAACGCACCTTCCAGTTCTTCCATGGTGAATGGAATGTCCATTTCTGGTAATCGCGTCTCAGGAACGATCACGGCGTCGATGATATCGTTCATAATATTCCCGGCAACTCTCATGCAAAACTCTTCAGCCACCTCGAGTTCTGTTTTTCCATGATGGAGTGCCAAAGCTTTAAAAGGGTGCCGTTGTTGCGGAGAGGAGCGAAGACTACGAACTGTTCTCCAGATATAAGACAGCGGCTTATGAGGGTCTAGAGATTCGCAGAATGCTTTCCAGCGTTCGTTCTCCAGCTTGTAAATGCGTCGTTGAATCTTTTTCTGGAGCCGCCTTGCTTCCCTCATATCGTAAATTGATCTAGTGCGCATGTATCGTCGTTCAGCACGCCTTCGTATAGCTCGTAATTTTTCCAGTTCGATGTCAAACTGTGTTATTTTAGACGAAAATGGTAATTCACATTTGGACACTTGCATAGCTTCCGCTATGGTATTTTCCAGGCTGCAGGCGAGGCTTTCTATGCAGGCGTTCTCAACACGCGATGTAAACATCGACCAGTCAGCGCTAATTGCAACACCGGAAGAGAAATTTTTTATGATACCATCGATCGTCACGTAGGTGGGTATGTGATCACTCCCATGAGTCTCAATATCGCAAAACCCATTAACTTTGTGGGAGAAGAATCGTGACACCAATTTCAGGTCAAGGCAACTGCTATACGTGAGACCCCGCAGATATGTGGGGGTACCATCGTTCTTGATAGAAAGGTCGTAATCAGAAGCGAATTTAACAATGTTCCGGCCTCTGGCATTCATCTTAGTGCTCCCCGAAAGCATGTGATGGGCGTTGAAGTCACCGGTGATGATCCAAGGCCCATCGGTTCTCATCAGCATGTCTTTTAATTTGTCGCAGTCAAATCGCGATGACGGAGATATATATCTACCAAAGAGCGTGAACGAAACTGCATTCTTCTTTACACGAAGACACACGTACTGATTGTCGTCGTTTGAACTTATTGGGTGCGAAAGATAAGTCAAGTCTGCGCGAATGTAAACAATTACTTTGCTTCGTTTTTCGCAAGCGGCTGAACAAAAAGCTTCATAACCGGACAATCTATAAGGCGTTGATACGTTTGGTTTACATATGACAAGTATAGAGAATTGATTGGCCCGAACAAATTGGCGAAAGTCCGAGATACGGGACTTCATGCCTCTGGCATTTCATTGAAAAATCGACGCACTTTTAACTTCAGTGCGGAAGATGAAATTTTGTTGAGCCATTGTGCTTATACGAAGTTAGCCAGAATTGGATTCAGTGCATCCAGTATTTTCAGTGCACTCTTAGCAGACGGAGATTGTATGCTGCTCAGTAGCGTGCGAATCGTGGCAATTAATGATTGCACGATTGCCGTCACTTGCCTGTCTTGGTTGGAAAGATCTTAAACCGGGATCGCGGACTGGCCGTCATGAAACTCCTTCGGTTCGCTTGATGCTGCTTCCCTTTGAAGTGCAGGCCACTCTGTCGCAGTTAGGGTATGCTCACTGGCTTTTTCTTTTACAGCCTTTCCCACAGCATGTGGTCTGGGAGGTAAAGAAGGTGGTACTGATGAGGCTGGCAAACGTGTCGAGGAGGTAGCGGGCGTCCTCGAAGACCGACGTCGACGTGAACGATGCCTTCTGACTTTAGCTGCGGCTTCTCGATGAGATGAGTGATCGCGCACCATCTCCTTCAAGATGGCGATTTCCTTCTGAATCCGCGGGCAGTCCTTCGATGTGGCTTCATGGAATCCATTGCAATTAGAGCATTTCTTGACAGTTGCGACGCACTTATCCGCTTAATGGTGCTCGGCGCAGCAGTGGCATACCACCGAATTCTCGCAGACGCTGCTCACATGTCCAAGTTTCATGCATTTACGGCACTGGAGAGGCTTTGGAATGAAAGGCCGCACAGCATGTCTGAAGTACCCCACTTTCGCATGAGAGGGAAGTGATGTGCTCCTAAACGCTATCTTCACACAGCGAGATTTGCCTAGACGGGTGACATCAACAATGGGAGTATCAGTTGTTGACTTGACAAGAAATTGTAAGTCATTATTGGAAATAGTCACATCAATATCGTAAATCACGCCGGTTACATCACATCCCAAGGGAACATGAGAGCGCACCTGGTTGCCGTCCAAGTCAGTTACACTGCACAGAACGCCCAACGCACTTGCGTGCAAAACGTCCACAGCCAGTATTGACTTGGGTATTGACTTCTTGTGTTAGTGTGGGGTAACTGTAAACTGCAGAAGTGGGCATCTCTCTATACACGGTACTTTCCCAACGGCGCTTTTGGTAAATTTCTGTCCGGAGGAATGCATCTTTTTCGTCTTCGTGGATACAGTCGTTCCTGCATTTTCTGCTGTGTGTGTTCCCGTGACATGTTCCAGTAACAACTGTGGCACGTTTGGCGCTACGCTCGAACGATTCCCTCGGCATGCCTGAAAAAGAACATTGTCATTTTCCATTGTATAGTGTCAGTCGTTGATGGACGGGCCGGTGTGTGGACAATGAACAGTTCTATGGAGCCTGCCATTCTGCCAGGCGGCATGAAACTTGCAGTATTTAGACCCGAGTCATGTACGATGCTGGTTGCGCTTGTTGATGCTACAAGCCAAAATGAACATCTGGGCTTAGAAGGTTCAGAAGATGCCCAATTGCTACAAATGGTCAGCAAGTCACTTGACGAAAGCGAACGTCATACTCTGTTCGACGTTCTGTCTAAGCACTCGAAAGTGTTCGATTTTTCTAAATACAGCCAAAGACCCTTAATACTAGCATCCCGGATACGTCATCAGATCCACACCGAGTCGGTGCATCCCATTAGGCAGAAACGTTACCGAGTGGCACCATCGGAGCGCAAGATCATCAACGAGCAAGTCCAAGAGATGCTGGAAAAGGGAATAATACAGGAATCGGTAAGTCCGTGGGCTGCTCCCGTCATCCTAGTGAGAAAGAAAGATGGTACGTGGAGATTTTGCGTTGACTACCGCCGACTGAATTCTGTTACCAAGAAAGACGTCTATCCGCTGCCGCGCATCGATGACGCTCTAGACTGCCTGCATTCCGCGTCCTACTTTTCATCTGTCGACCTGAGATCGGGTTACTGGCAAATTCCGATGCACGCAGCTGACAAAGAAAAGACGGCATTTGTTACGATCGAGGGACTTTACGAGTTCAACGTTATGCCATTCGGATTATGTAATGCTCCTGCGACATTCGAAAGATTTATGGACTCTATATTGCGTGGTTTAAATGGCATATATGCATGTGTTACCTTGACGATGTCGTAAATTTTGGACGTACGTTTGAGGAGCACAACACACGCCTAGACATCGTGCTCAGCTGCATTAAAAAAGCTGGTCTTGTATTGAATTCGAAAAAATGCCACTTTGGCGAGCGACCGACATTGGTGTTAGGACATCTCGTCGACAAAGATAGCATTAGACCTGACCCAGAAAAGACAGCGGCCGTTTAATCGTTCGAGCGTCCTAAATCTGTGAAACAACTGCGTAGCTTCATCGGGCTCTGCTCGTACTTTCGCCAGTTCGTACCCAAGTTTGCGGATGTCGTTCACCCCCTGACGAGCCTTCTACGCAAGAACAGCCCGTTTCAGTGGACCTCCGAGTGCGATGCCGCTTTTCACAAGCTGAAGCGTTTGTTAACTTCGCAGCCAATACTTCGGCACTTCAATCCTTCGTCACCCACGGAAATTCACACAGACGCAAGTGGCATTGGTATCGGTGCCGTTGTCGTTCAGCGTTCTGGCAAGAAGGAACACGTTGTGGCGTACGCAAGTCGTTCTTTAAGCAAGCCTGAACGCAACTACAGACTGACCGAACAGGAATGCCTAGCGGTAGTCATTGCCGTGCAACTGTTTCGCTCATACATCTATGGTCGCCCGTTCACTATCGTCACAGATCACCATTCCCTGTGTTGGCTGGTCAACCTTCGTGACCCATCCGACCGCCTCGCACGATGGGCCATTCGTTTGCAAGAACATGTATTCACCATTTCATACAAGACTGGCCGTCTACACGCTGATGCGCATTGCCTCTCGAGAATGCCGCTACCATCGACAGATTGTGAAGGTGATAACTTTGACCACCTTATCGCTTTTTTGTCGTCTGGCTTTCCCGATGCCGTGAATTTCGCCGCTGAGCAGCGTAATGACCCAAGCTTGAAAGCTCTCTTCCCTGGAGCGAGAAATTCATTAAGCGAAGGCCGATTCTGCGTCCGAAATGGTCTTCTTTACCAGAGAAACTTGTACACGACGGGCGCCCGCTTTCTGCTAGTTGTTCCTGCGTCCCTCCAAACGTCTGTTCTGCGTCTCACGCATGATGACCCCACCTCTGGCCATCTAGGCACCGCACGAACACTTAGTCGCACGAAAGAGCGGTTCTACTGGCCGAAAATGAGCAAGACAATTCAGAACTACGTGGCCAGCTTTACGCAGTGCCAGAGCCACAAGCGGCCCTCCTCGAGTCCAGTTGGTCACCTGCAACCTGTAAAGCCTCCCGGTTCTCCTTTTGAAAAGGTCGGCATTGATCTGATGGGATCATTTCCACGCTCCTCAAAAGGTTACCGGTGGATAATTGTATGCGCCGATTACCTGACGCGGTACAGCGAGACGGCTGCCTTATGCTCCGCCACGGCAGACCAGGTTTCGGAGTTTCTGTTGCATTCAGTCATCCTCCTACACGAACCTCCTCGCGTGATAATAAGTGACCGTGGACGACAATTTACCGCTGATATTGTCGAATCATTACTTCGTTTGTGTGCCTCCAAGTTCCGAAACTCAACTGCGTATCATCCACAAACTAACGGCCTCACCGAGCGCACAAATCGAACGTTAATCAACATGTTGTCAATGTACGTCGCCTCCGACCACAAAACCTGGGATGAAGTTTTACCATTCGTCACGTACGCCTTCAACACGTCGAAACACGAAACGACAGGCTACAGCCCTTTCTATCTGCTCTACGCTCGCTCACCTCGACATACGCTGGACACTATCTTTCCTTTTGTCGTCCATGACGATTTAACAATTGCGGAAACTTTGTGTCGTGCGGAAGAGACACGTCGACTTGCCTGCCTACGTACACTGGCAGCGCAAGAGTCCTCTAAAACTCGCTACGACAGTCAACATAGGCATGTAACCTATGCCCCCGGTGATCTAGTGTGGGTGTGGACCCCAATACGCAGACGTGGCTTGAGCCAAAACGTACTGGCACACTACGCCTGTCCTTTCGTGATACTCCATCGTCTCAGCGAGGTCAACTATGAAATTGCACGTGTCACCACTAGTGGCCGACGTTCATGCAAGACAGAGGTGACGCATGTTGCCCGCCTGAAGCCGTTTACACGAAGGATGCAAGAATGACTCGCCCAGAGGGCTTCGTCTGAGGCCGGAGGAATGATAAGAAGTATCACTACCAGGAAAAACAAGGGAAGCGCGGGTAGAGAATGAAGACGACGTTGCCTTCCCTGCGATCCCTCTGAGTGGGTACGAGCCATTGCGGTGGAGATCGTCATCATCATACGGTGATCGCGGACTCAGCGCCCATTAAAACCCCCACTAAGTTACCTTGCCTTGTGTAACAATATTCTTTCTGGCGTTCACTCTTATGTCCGTGATCTCATTAGGCACGAGCGTTTCCAGAGACCTCGACACAGACTGTCTGTTAAGGCGTTTCATGCTGACGGTAGGAAGTGCAGGCAGAAACAGGATGGTATAAGTGTTCGATTTTGGCGCTTCACTTACAGTTCGAATAGTTGAGGATGAGGATGTCCTCATGTTTCTCCTCTTCGCTTTGCGGCTCAGCACAGGTTGTAAACCGTCATCTGAGAAGTCCTCACTGCTGAGATAGTAAGCATGAGTATCTTCACTGTCGCTGTCGCTCGCTTGTCCCATCCGCTTCCTGGAGGCGGCCGCTGCTGACGCCGCTGGTGCCGGCAGGCGCCCGGGGTGGTCTACATCCATCCCGTCCAAGGGAGCAGCGAAAACTGATCAACAGACTTAAATTACAACTGAAATACGCCGGAGTTAGCAGAAGTAGCTATTCAAAACACACTTCTTCGTCTTCGTTTTCTGAGGAGAAAAATGGTGAATGTCTGGGCTACGAGTGTCTAAGCCATCATAGTTCATAAAAAAAGTGACAGAATCCAAATAAGCGAGGTTGTAAGGCAGGGAGACAGGGTCTCTGCAGTGCTAATCACCGCGTGTGTACAGGAGGTTTTTAGGGCCCTAGATTGAGAAGAGTGAGGGATAAGAGTTAATGGAGAGCATTTTAGTAACCTGTGATTCGCGGATTTCATTGCTTTGACGAGTAACTCAGGGGTTGTAATGACTTATACAGCTCATGATTACAGAACTAGGCATGGAAAGCAGAAAAGTACGTCTGATTATTAATACGCTTAAAACTAAAATATAACGCAGCATTCTCGGCAGAGAACAGCGTATTGAAATAAGCGGGTACATGCTGGAAGTTGTAAAGAAATATATCTACTTAGGACAGGAAGTAACCACGGAGCCGAATGAAAGTTGATTGATTGATATGTGGGGTTTAACGTCGCAAAACCACCATTTGATTATGAGAGACGCCGTAGTGAAAGGCTCCGGAAATTTTGACCACCTGGGGTTCTTTAACGTGCACCCAAATCTGAGCACACGTGCCTACTACATTTCTGCCTCCATCGAAAATGCAGCCGCTGCAGCTGGGATTCGATCCCGCGACCTGCGGGTCAGGAGCCGAGTACCTTAGCCACTAGACCACCATGGTGGGGCAGCCGAATGAGAGTGAAGAAACTAAAAAAGTCAGGATGAAGTAGATAACCTTCAGCAAATATTTTCATATCACGAATAGTAATCTACCACTAGCACTCAAGAGGCAGGTATAATACAGCTGCGCCTTGTCGGTACCTAGGAATGGAGCAGAAACATGTAGGCTTACAAAGAGTGTTCAGCTTAAGTTGAGGCAGCCGCAACAAGCCGTGGAAAAGAAAGCGATAACTGTAACCTTAAGAGACAAGAAGAGAACAGAGTGGGTCAGGAAACAAATCTGAGTTAAGGATATCATAATTGGAATAAGGAAGAAGAAATGGACAGGTGCCGGACACGTAGCACGAAGGCAGGATAACCACTGGTCATTAAGAGTAACTGACGGAATGGCCAGAGAAAACTAACATGCGAGGGGGAGACAGAAAGTTGGTTGGAGTGATGAGATGAAAACGTTACAGGTGAAACGTTGAAGTAGCAAGCCCAAGACTGGGTTGAATGGGGGAACATAAGAAAGCATTTCCTCTGCAGTGGGCTAAGTTAGGCTGATGATGATGGTGGTAAAGATACGTTATATAACCACAGAATGTACAGGCAGGCAGACAGGAAGACAGAGAAATGTATTCTGGTGATGACGCTCACTCCCCCCTTTGGAGGTGACATCGGCGGGCCGAACCCACTATGGGACGGGGATATGCATTTCCTCAGTCGTGTCCTAGACACTCTGGCTATTCCTTAGATTACCTTCCTCCTCATTGCTAGTTAGATGAAATCACCAGTCTTTCTCAATAGGCGGAGACGCGGGCCTCTGGCGCAGTGCAGGACATTGCCACAGCACGCGGGTAACCACAGTGAGGGCAGCCTGACTCCATGCTATGCATGGATTTAAAGAATTTAAGGGAAAAAGCGAAAGCCTCAGTCTGTTGACAGGAAGTAATAGATTGTGCTCTGTTTAGAGTTGTATGCAGCAGGGTAACTTGCGCAGTTTCAGTTGATATTGCTTGCAATTTCATGAAAGTGAAGGAGGGGATCGCAGCAATACCAATGAGTGTTGGTCAAAATTTCTGAAACCCCCCTTAATGGCATTCCTGACAATCATATCGTGAGTGCCGGACAAAAAGTTCTACACTGATTGTTATATATTAAACTGATATCCACTTTACAAGAAAGATATACAACACATGCAAACTAAAAAGTGACCTCCCAAACGTTCTTAATGCTGCATATAGCCTGGTGTGTATACTGCACTCACTAGCCTCCTTTAATAGACTGCATTTACTAGAAAATCTTCTTGTTATGAGGCTAAATTTGAATCCACAATAAAGAAGATCATTTCATGAGTGCCTCTCGGATGATAATGCAGTGTACATGGCATCAACGCAAAGAAGAGACGTTAGTTTTTTTATTATCGTTCACTTTTACCATATGAACAAGGGAAATAGAACAACTAAAATTAGCGCCAATTTTTCCAATTTTACGCAAGACTGGTCTAAAGGCGAAAACTGGTCATCCATGAAATTTCTTTTTCGCGCTGCTTTACAACAAATTGTTTCGTTCATGCCTCAAGTATGAATTTTCACAATCACACTTTCTGCCGGCTTTTTTCAGCGATGATTCGCGCTTTCGTAACTGCCTTTCATTTAAGCCGACTAGAAAAGAAGATCATTCGCCCGAATTTCAAAGCAAATACTACACCAGAATGAAAAAAATTCAGAAATTTTTTGTGAGCGAAACATCAGATTTACTGTAGTGTCGAAAAACTGAACGGGAGAATCAGCCCATAAAGGAAATGAAGCGGATCATGCATGGATGGAGAGTGATCTCCGAGTTCATTGATGCCCATAATGCTATAAAACTGAGAGTGAAGATTGAACCAGGGTCAGGTGTCAAGGCAAAAGGGATGAAAAGATATCTTCAGGGGAGGAAACTACAATAAAACTATTTCAGCAACGCGCAAATGCAAGACTGCTTGCCTTTTTTTTTCTCTTAGCCGCACTCTCAGCAGAGGCAGCAGCTCGTAAATGGGCTCTCGTTAAAGTGCAGCAGAGTTCTTCACGTGCAAGACGTCGTGCGTTGTATTGCTTGGCATACTTTGCGTCTAGTTTATTTCAAAATTTTCATTGCTCTTTGCGTTTCAATGCATTCGTACTGCGACATGTGTGCTTCTAAAACAACTTTTACTTCCTAAATCATTCCTCCACTGCTGCGCATCTGGACAAACGATTTGTGAACGCGGTTGCATTTCTGACATAGCGCATTACACTTTCGAGAGACAACAAAAATTTAGCCAATAGGGGATAGCGAAAATGGAATTGATTCTTATATAGGACGATCCTCGTTATCTCCCCCTTGTTCGGACACCTTTAAATACCTGTTTTAAATTAATCCTAAGCATTGCACAAATAACCAATTTACTTATGCATTTTATGACATGGAATATGTGTCCTTTTCAAGCCAGTTCTTTTAGCATCGTGGGTTATTTCAACAAATATATACTTCACAGGGACACCACCATAGAAACACTAAACGTCTCTTTTCGCGAAAGAAGGCACAGTCTCTGCTATTATCACACCATACACAGGTCGACGTATTAGGGCCTCCATTCTGTTATGCTATCTATTGAATAATACGTTTATAGTTTGCAAAACGAAATTCATGTTGAACCGTCCCAGTGAAGAACAGTGCCTTGTGCTATTTACCGAAGGACTGCAGGCCCTAATGGAACGCCTTTACATCGGACAACTATTGACCATGGCCTAAAACCATAAGGTTTAAGCAAGTAGAATAATAATAGTATTGGGGTGGAGAATATTTGGCCAACACTCTAATGTAGTTTGGCACAATCCTTCAAAAAAACAGTATATAACAGCTGCATACTGCTGGCCCTTACCTAAAAAGCGTGAGCCTGGAGGCCTACAGACAGGCTTCAACTTCAACTGAAGAAGAAGCAGCGTGTAATGGAAGTGAAAATCATAGGCGTAGAAAAAGGGCATAAAATACAGAAAAAGGGCATAAAGGCTCGGGAAACGAACGGGCGTTAAGTAAATCTTAGTCCATCTAAACCACAAGCAATGAACCTGGGCCGGGCATATAGCGCTTAAGAAATTGAACCACCGGTCACTAAGGAAAGCATACGGGATTATAAGGGAAGGCAAACGCGTCAGGTAGAGAGCAAACATTTGGACGGCAGACGATATTAAAAAAGTTTGCGGGTGCAACGTGGCAACGCCAAGCACAGGACCGGAGTGATTGCCGGTACATGGAGTGACATGCACAATTGAGTTCTGTGGTAGTAGGAACGATGATCAAATTTACAATATGGTGACGTGGTTTACCGACTAATAAAGTAGTCTGTGTAAACATGTGCGCTTTACGAATCGACAATTACAGAAATTCATGGCACGTCTTTTCTTCTTAATCAAAACAGCCATTACAAGCACTAAATTCATTTGCCTTTTGTGTCTTGGACTGTCACTCACAAATACCTTTGCATACCAAATGAAAATGGTAGATTCTGCTCCCTGTAATCTCTGTAGCAGCAAGGAAACTATCACTAATGTGTTGTGTGATTAGCCTCGCTGCATCTCCCAGAGATGAAAGTCCAAAGAAGCGCGCCTCTTAAACGAGTCGCTTCCCAAGCAATCAATTAGGGATAGCCGTAGCCTTCAAGCTTCAAACCGCAAAGTGGAGAAGCCGCTTTTTGAACTCAACCGGCCCGTTTAAACAGCTAAGCTACTACCAAGCTGCTGTGTGTGTGTTCGATTGTTTATTACTTTTCTGCACATTTCTCTAGCTGGCGTTATAGAGCTCGTTGCGCAGAAATTCTATCGTTGATGGCGGCGGAGTCGGCGGTGGTGAGATAAAAATCATCATTTTATGCGTGACCGAAAAACGAGAATAATGCAAATAAAATAAATGATAAAAAATCTTGGACCAGAGCAGCGAAAAACATTCGCTGCTCTGGGATCAAACTCAGGTCGTTTGAGTGGCATGTGGATGTTCTACCACACGCCCACGTGTATGCTTGTGAATAGAGTGAAAATAGCTTCCACTGCTTGTAAATGCATTGAATTACTTCATGCTACACAAACACGCGCGTCCTGTTGCCTGTATTCATGCTTCACAGTACAACATGAAATGTTGCAGCAATAATGCGTGGTACAAGCGCCCATCGCCAGTGCGTGTCAGATCATGTGATCATCATACTGATTTGGTGGTATAAAGCTTGTGACCAACTACAAAAAGCACACACGGTACTGCGCCTATTATTGTAAGGTCACGTAGTGAGTGCATGGCAATTTCGAAAATGGTTTCATGCACTGACTGTTTGAAGTACGCACAAAGAACAGGACATCGCTATTACGTTCGACTTTTGAAGACGAAGCTTTATGGTCAGCAGAATTTTTTCGATTATTATTTCATTCATTATCTTTATATCTCCCTTGCCCTTTTCCCACTGAAGTGTACAAAACCAAAAAAAACTTCTGGCTAGCCCCCTGTCTTTGAATTAAAAGTTCCTTCTCAATCTTGAGCAAAAGCTTGCCAGACTTTGTAGTGGTAGATTTTCCAAGTAATGCTGTTTGTCCGTTTTCGCTCTCGTTTTATTCATTCATCTGCCTCCTACAAATATAAGTAATTTCATGTATTTTGTATTACTACGCTCGAGAATAACAGCATAGCGCCGTTCTGCGCATAATAAGTGCCAAGCCTCGGCAATACTGTGCTTCTTTCCAGTTTACAAGGCCATGGTAGGTCTTCGTGGACACACCGAAATGATGCCGCTTGTTATTTATTATGAGAACCACCAGCCTTTTTTCCTACTTTGGCAGGAAAGCAGTAACACCCAAAAAAGGGCTTTCCTATGCACATTAACTGTAGTTACTGATGTGCACCAGAGACTCTCTCCTCTCTTACACTTTTGTGCGCTCCCTATCAGGCTCAATAACCATATCCAATAAAGAGTACAGGAGTCTTGCTTGTGTTTTCTATGAATAGGCTACGACTTTTTCATTGACACCTTCCTTCTAATTATAAAGTCGAAGCGTTGACTGTTGATTACTCTCAAGCTGGCGTATAAATACACAAGTTTTGAGTGCCTTACCCGAAAGGATGACTTACCGCATTATTTACTATCTCCTTCTTGGGCTGGCGACATGGTCCTTAAATGATATTTTTGGGAACAGTTTGCTTGTGTATCTCTCGTGAATATTGAAATGAATATTACGAGATTGCTTTATTGATTATGTCACATTTCTCACTAGCCGTGGTTTGCATGCCACAATTTGTGTCAAGAACAAGCGTGTGAATCCATTTTTGCCCCCTGGATTCTTCGCAGTCATCTCCGATGCCAACTCGTACCAACACACAGGAGTGCTGTGGGGTGTCTTCTGATAGCCTCAATACAGAATAGTCTGTATATTGCTAATATTTTAGTTAGCTCTGGTGGTTTCGGCTCATTTAAAGAGTTTTCTGTGGTGAAAAAAGAGGAAGAAAAAAAGGCAATGACAGCGAAGTTTGCAAGTTTGACAGAACAGCTCGCTACGCTGTTCAGGAGGTGACCTATATCAGTAGCATAGCACAGAAGAGTCGCATGGTAAAAGTAAGAAGGACAGGAGCTCTAAATGAGGTCATGTTCACGCCTCTACAGATCTCTCAAATTAATATTTCAAGTATTGTGTCAGGAAGATATCTAACCTCCCACATATGGCGCTATCAAAACAAGCGGGTGCTCAAACGTGATGCAGTCACTGCGGGTGACCCATATTTTTCTCTCGCTTTAACCGACTCGTAGTGTTTCGACTGATCGCAACTGCGATTGTGCCGAGCACCATTCGTATTCGCTTCCACACATGCGTTCGAACACATTGCAACCCACGACACCGGCAGCTAGAGCATCAATACAAGTCCTACTGCGACGGGAACATTGACAGATACATTCATCCGTCTTCTTGGGTCCCATTACTCGGGCGCCATAACCGTATGTTTATTTGTACAAGCACGTACTTACGCGTATATACCAGCAGCAGCATCCTTCGCACAGTTCACACGATACTCCTTCGGAAAACAGCGGCACGCTATTGGCCGTTCTCTGACACTCTCACAATAGGTCGTCCTCAGGTTTCTCATATGCGTGTCTTTGTAGTTACCCGTTCAGAGGTCTAACCTGTCATCGCGATATCCGCTGACACTGTATTGGGTTACAGCAATGGCACTTCGTGTGTTCCGGTCTGACACTCAAGGACCGACAGAAACAATCCTCCACTAAAGTAACACACGGAGTTACGGATAGCCAGTCGATACAGGCAGAAACCCTGCGCTGCACGCATTTATCTCTGGCTATGTGTTTTTGCACTTTTATTGCTGGCATATTCCTCTGGCATCATTCCATCATGCACAAAACATTCCCCACAAACGCTAACAGTTTCCAAAATACTTCGAACGCTTCTTCAAAAAAAAAAAAACTTTTGGCCGTTATTTTTCTCCGCACCAAGATACTTCTTCTATTGTCGCTTTTTCTCTGTTTCCCAAAATCGTGTCCAATTCACTACGTCAGGTTGGTGTGCGTGACTTGTTGTTTCTGAACAGAGTTTCTCTCTCTCTCTCTCTCTCTCTCTCTCTCTCTATATATATATATATATATATATATATATATATATATATATATATATATATATTCCTAGTTTATGAGAGTTGTGGCAATTTTTTCATGTTCACTGTGCACTGCTGTCGTTTCTGAGAGCCATCATATCTAATCTACCGCACTGACTGTCACTTTATGGTTCCTACTTTGTAGCTACGGTATTATACAGTCGCTTGTAAAACAGCGCAATATAATCAGCTCGCATTCAACACTATATAGATGCTCCAATTTTAATACTCTTTGTGTAACTGTGATCACATTGCTAAATATAAAATGTAAATGAGAAAAAAAATATTCTCTTTAAATTAATATTTTTTTCCTATACACTCGGAATCATTTCCCGCGTAGAGCACTGTAGATAGTCTAGATAACGACACTTTTTCAGTGAAAGTTGTTACGAGATCATAACAGGGATAATTTTTGGTGCCGTAGCAGTGCTCCACCGGCACCACCTCCGCTGTCCGTCACAAGTATCGCGCAAAATAAAAGAAAAAAAACTAATTTGACGAAAAACACCAAGGACACCAAGTTTTTCGAACCCGAATAGCCTGTGCCTAGCCCAGTATTCTACTACTGAGCCACGCCTGTGCTTCACGTCACAGGCAGGCTTCATATCAAAAACAAAATCTTGTTAATATGAGTATCTGAACATTTTATAACAGCGTAGAGAGAACCAGGTGCCACACAGCGCGAATTGCGTAACAAGTGGGTCGTCGAGCGTTCCAAGCCATATCAAGAGCTTCAGGCATAATTTGTGATTGTCGTCAGCCATGGAATTAACAAAAAATAGACGAAGTTTTTTGTAAGTGTGTAGCAGGTATCACGCTTTTCTGAAGGGTGACGAATGATCCAGAAAAACTCACCTCCAGCTTTCGCTGCGGCTATGCTGTGCGTTTCACGCAAGCCTGTGGTTTCTCATTTGGTTTTTCTGGTTATAAATACATTTGGCACACGAGTGAAGGTGCAGAAATAAAACCGCAACAGACTAATCTCACTGTAGTGCTTTAACGCACTTCGAATATTCACAATATTGAAAAGGAGAAAAACAGTGATGCAATACAGTGCCTCTGTTTAGACCTTACCATCTCATTCAGCTTTATCGTGATAGCTGCGGCCTGAAGTAACACGTGATGTATGAGCAGTTCTTCAGGACCCCAAAAGCATAACCAAAATAAATGCACTGAGAAACGGATTTCACACTTTGAGAGTCGGAGAGAATGGGGTGAACTGCTTTGAGGTTATGGTGGCCTTGATAAGGACACAAGTGAAGCACTAAGAATATCTTCAAATAAAAAAAGAAGACGCCATGAACTTTTGTTCATTACAATTTCTCAACAATAGCTAAAAATTGAAGACGAGCTGGCGCTATAACGCATTTGTGCTAATCAAGTGAATATTAAATGCGAAGCGTTTTTTTTTTACTTGCGGCAGGCATCTTTGGCGTCCGGCGCTGCTCTGTGCTGTGATTGAATGCATTATGCAGTCTCCAGAAGAAGGTTTCATAACAATCTAAGCGAAAATTCATGTTTCGTAAATGCATTTCACAATGAGTCCGTTTCTCGAAGACTGGGCCTTTCGCTTAGGCAAGTTCACACCTCATCCATCATTCACAACGTCTAATTCCCCACCACACCTCGACGTTTCTGCATCGTTTTAACTTAAGTGGATGGCGGAATTCATTTTAGGTTCTACAGATGTTAACTACTTTTATAGTGAATAAAAAGGATAGCACGCGTTTTTCCCGCTTTTGTTTTGTCAAAAATTTCGGAGCAGCACTTCTAAGAATAGCCGAATTATGGGTTGCGTATTTCTTAACCTTCATCTGTAATAAGCTAGCCCCAGAAAACCTGTCTCTTTGATGGGCTGCACGTACAAGAATCCTACATTTTCAGCAAAGCTTATGACAACCATTGTATAGGTTAATTTCCTTTACTTTCTTTTTAGTGCGTGCATCTGCTGCCATTATACGCTGCAGCTGAGCTTTATGAATTCTGCATTTCAGGTGGCTTCAAGTGGCTGGGCATGGACATCCTTGTTTGTTTTTGTTTGCCTGCTTATATTTTTAAAAGAAATTGGAGGAGTTGTTTGTATCCACGATATTCTAAACACTCAAGTTCCAAGGACTCTAACAAGGCCGTGACTGATTGTGTGCGTCGGTATTTACCACATACAAAACAGACTGGTAATTTTTGTATTCTCTCACTTTGAGTCCTCAAATCCTTCTGGTGATTGATTGATTTGTGGGGTTTAACGTCCCAAAACCACCATATGATTATGAGAGACGCCGTAGTGGAGGGCTCCGGAAATTTCGACCATATGGGTTTCTCTAACGTGCACCCAAATCTGATCCCACGGGCCTACAACATTTCCGCCTCCATCGGAAATGCAGCCGCCGCAGCCGGGATGTGATTTCGTAACCTGTGGGTCAGCAGCCGAGTACCTTAGCTACTAGACCACCACGGCGGGGCAACCTTCTGGTGAGGTGACCAGACTATACTAGCGTATATTCTAAGACTGGTCTTATGAATGTTTTGTAAGCAGTTAGTTCCACGTCCGATGTGGCGTGTTCCAGCTTCTTCTTGAGGAAATAAAGCTTTTTATGCGCCTTAGAACAGATGTTATCTATACGAGAGTGCCACTGTGATGTGTACATGTTACTAACTCCTAAGTAATTGAAACAAGCGGCATTATTTAAAGATTGATTCACGATGTGGTACATGAAATACAGTTCCCGCCCACCTGAGTGAATATGCGCGATTGTTGTCTTGCCGTAGTTTATCTCCATGTCCCATATTTCCCACCACTCATCTAATGCCTGCAAGTGTTTGTACAGATTAATTTGCCCGCTTTTACAAGTCACTAGGGAATAAATCAAGCAGTCATCTTCAAACAGTTTCATTTTATTAGGCGCCTTAACTATTTAACACATATCATTAACAAACGTGAGAAAAAGAATTGGTCCTAAAATAGACCCCTCGGGTACGCCTGAGTACACGCGTCATGGTCTTGAAGTATAGCTTTCAATTCTTGCAGCCTGTTGATGCATTAATGATAATCACACACTTTGAGCGTCTATCTATCTATCTATCTATCTATCTATCTATCTATCTATCTATCTATCTATCTATCTATCTATCTATCTATCTATCTATCTATCTATCTATCTATCTATCTATCTATCTATCTATTTTATTCTCCGGCTACGACCCCGAAGAGGGCAGGGAAGCGAATTGGACTTGTGATGACTGGGCGGGGCAAGTATCAAAGGTTTCAAACTTGCCTCCTTGCATCATGGTTATTGTAACCAGCCAATACGACACAATATATTGCACCAGAATGCTGTTCATTCAGCGCACAACCACTTCTAGTGTCTGACTGATGCTAAACTGAAACCAACATGCAGCAACCGCGATAGGAGCGTCGACGTCCTATCGAGACCACCTATCGACGTCCTATCGAGACCACCGCGGCGGGGCGATATGCCCCGCCGCGGTGGTCTAGTGGCTAAGGCACTCGGCTGCTGACCCGCAGGGCGCGGGTTCGAATCCCGGCTGCGGCGGCTGCATTTCCGATGGAGGCGGAAATGTTGTAGGCCCGTGTACTCAGATTTGGCTGCACGTTAAAGAACCCCAGGTGGTCTAAATTTCCGGAGCCCTCCACTACGGCGTCTCTCATAATCATATTGTGGTTTTGGGACGTTAAACCCCACATATCAATCAAATCAATGACGTCACTATAGGGAAGGGTGCAGTAGTGCACCCCAGATTTTTTTGCGCCAAATGCCACGCCCGAACTCTACCGTTCGTATCACTAGGATGTTGGTTCTAGTTCGCTGTATATAGTCTGACTGCAATTTCTAACGTAACCTGGTTACAATCAAAACAGAAGCAGCGTGGACTTCACATTTTTCTTCCTTTTGATGCACACTCTTCTTTCCACTGACGCCACTCCACGGTTTCGCATTCGTTCTGCACCTTCCCGCGGCTACACAGAGCGACCTTATGTTGCTTTTCCACGCAAGTCTTCAGGAACGGTATTGCATTCCTTCGGGACGATAGAGAATCATCTGTAGAAGCCACTCGCCGAGTCTTCGGCCATGGCCAACACCCTCCTGTCTTATATTTACTTCTGGTTTTTCCCCCAACTCCCTAGAGGCACTCATACGTGGTCTAATTCAGAGCTGCAGAATTAACGTCTGCTCTTGTCTGTTCCTCCTCCAATCACTCGTGCCATGTCAGCGTTGTGGCGTGTGGTCACCGCATTCCATATCACGGTTTTTCGAATGTTGGTGAGACTATAGAACACTTAGTGGAACCTCATAGAGTTTGACGAGGTTTATGTTGACCTGTGACAAGACTAATGAAGTCAAACCCCCCTCGAAAACAAATTTGATCCCTAAATAGTGTGCATAAAGACGCCCATGTGAAAATAGTTTGTAGGCATTCAGGTATTATTACCAAAAATAGGCATTCACTGGTAATGCAAATTATTTTAAAGCCCTTCTTAACCTCTCATTCCTGCTCATATATAAAAGCGGCTAAAAATACGCAAGGAACAAATAGGCATTTGCCTGAAATTCGACCTTTATTGATCACTAGTAGAATACAGTGCACGTCACAGCCGAACTGTACCGTGGAGATACTGGCCTGGCTCCTAGTTTGAACTACATCACGCGTTTGAATTCATGGTGTCTTCATTTTTGCCATGCGCCTTGTCCGTCGTTACATACTCGTATTAAAAAAAACTGAATTTCTTTCCGGTTTTTTCATAAAAGTGTGGCTTTTTCACTTCACAAACCAATATGGTCGAAAGTTGAATCCATTCGACGTAAGTTGGAAACGAGTTCTCATTTTTTTACCTCCTTTTCGTCAAAGGACACTCTGACGCCATCCTCCAAACCTCAATTCGAGGTTCTCACACAATCTCTCAGTGTGCTTTCCGAATGGTCCATGGTCAGCAGGTGGCTTGTAGAGACACTGGTCGCAGTTCAGAAGAAAACTGTATCTAGCCATTGCTGGCGTCGACCTCCTTGTTGTGCCTCTTCTCGGGCTCCACTTGAAGCTACGTAACGTACGTCGATAACCTGCTCACCGTGCATCAGGCAAAATTAGAAAACGCCGTAGCAAAAATGCTGACTACGAAGCCGGGCCCTCTTTGATAACGTGCCGTGTTCTCGTACAAGGCGGTTCACGGATGAGTGGAGCAAACTTTACGGCCGTGCGTGGCTTCACAAGCGTTCCCGCAGGGCGCTCTTTTTGAAGTGAAGAGGGATGCAGTGGCTCTAAAATTGCGCCTATTGAAGGATGATGGGTCGCTGAGCATTAAGATAAAGGGCTCAGGTGCGTTTACCTTATCGGAAAAACCGAGGCAAGCGGCGCCTGGTGTCTTCGCGCCTGATGTACTTCTTTCTTTCTTACTTTCTTTCTTGCTTTTACATATTTTTTCGTTGCTCTCTTTCTTTTTTCTTCTTTATTTCTCTTCCTTTCTTCTATTGTTTTTCTTGTATATAGCATCACGGAATGACCTGCTGCCGTTCGCCCTTTTCCATCTACGTGTTTCACAACGCAGTAATTTAGCTGATGCTGACTGCAACGACTGTAAAGCGTTCACATCTAGGCGATAAGGAAATTCGGCCACAAGAAATGACCACTCACCTCGATAGAAGACCAAACTGACGTACGAGATACGGCTGGCAGCCAACAAGCTCACCATCGAGACAAACGAATTTTTGAAAAACGGTGCATACACAGACGCTTCTGAGCAACACAGCTTCTAGGGTCGCATTTATTCGCATGCTTGCAGGTGCGACGTTTCACTCGCATGACGCTATCTCTTGAAGTTTTGGTCAACACGCCCCTAAGCTATTGATTCATAGATTTATATGTAGGGTTTAACGTCCCAAAACCACCATATGATTATGAGAGACACCGTAGTGGAGGGTTGCGGAAATTTCGACCACGTGGGGTTCTTTACCGTGCGCCCAAATAGGAGCACCCGGGCCTACAGTATCTTCGCCTCCATCGAAAATGCAACCACCGCAGCCGGGATTCACTCCCGCGGCCTGTGGCTCAGCAGCCGAGTACCTCAGCCACTAGAACACAGCGGCGGGGCCGGAGGCTATTGTCTGCGGATAATTTCAGTGAGTGCCTCGTCGTTCACGGCGTCATTTTGAATGCGAAGAATTTCTCAGTCGCAGGATGCCACGTGTCGTGCGTCAGCGGCGATGTCCACATTCCCACTGCGCATGCTCGTGCCTCGCGTATCGTTCCGCATGATTGCGTCTCGTGCCAACTGTTGCTCCCCCCCCCCCACCTCCTTCTCTCACTTCGCTAGGCTGACGTAGGCAGCGTCTGCTAGGGAAAACCGACTGCTCGAACTGCACAACCGTTCACTGGCCAGCCTGTACAGACCCTTAATGACATCCGGTTTCGTCTGCCGATGTGCCTTAATGGCATCGGTGGACAAGAAGAACTTTAGAAAATAGCCCGCTCATTTTCTACACTTCCCTTTCCTCATTTGGCAAAATATATTCAAATAAATGTTCTTTTGAGCTACATAAAAATGGTACGTTCCTTTTATATGAAAAACTAAAGGGACACTTTCTTTACCCTTGAAAAAACTTCACAACGTACTTCCAGTTTCAAAGTTAGGAGCTAATAACTGAGGTGGCCAGAAGTTTTTTAGGGTACAGCACTTACTATATTGAAACCGTCTATATGTAGACACTAGATGACACATAAGCGTCCACCACTCGTTGAAGGCAACCCTTCACCTTCATTCAATACATGGGAATAACAAAGCACGAATTAACAATTGAGCATTCCCAAACCATACACAATTACGCAAATATCACGCGATACCCCCTCCCCCCTCTGTGATGCAGTTATTCGAGTTCTCCCCGTGGAAAGGTGCGGGCGCCATTTTTTTTGTCAACACGGCCTCATCAAGCGTGAGGCCCACTGGACGGCTTCGTGCTTTTCCATAGTACAGTACCAAGTACTCTAAATTGTTAACAATTTCTGCTAAACAGTCTTTTCAGGAAAATCTCGCTCTCTCCCATAGTTGAGTACCAAGTACTTTCAATCTTTGAACACTTTTTCTAAACAAATGACACAACTAGCAGTAAGTAGTGATTTCCAAGCCAATGAACGCAGAAGTTTCTATACTCTGCCACAGCGATAGCTTTGAAGCGACACGGCAAGCTTCAATGATTTTTATAGTAAGCATAATAATATAACAAAGTGGGTCTCAATTTAAATATAGGTGCTTCTTGAGTATAGGTGCGGGCCCAGTTGCTAAGCATTTGCAGTTGTTCTGTTTTTATAGTTTCTTTTTTTGTCGGCCAAGGTTCGGCAGCATATATTAAATTGTTACTTCCACAGTGGCTATTCGGAGGTTATTGGTAGTAGGCTAGGATGATGAGCCCGTACAGACCCCTGCTGGTATAAGATCTCTCCATCTGCTCGCATTTTCGTCTTCTTCCTAGTCCGCCACAGACGCCGCGTAACATTTCTCACACTCGCAGACGCAGCACGCCACGCGTTTCATTCAGTGTCTCAATTATATGTGAGCGGTTCCCCCCTTCTCACGTATGCGAATTCACACAACATTACATAGGCCAACGACAGCAATACCAACTCCAACGAGACTCCTTCACACGCAAGGAGGCTGTCGCTCTTCGCCAACTGCAGACCCGAACTTTCCAGAACCTCCATTTAATGAATAATATATGCCCCGCTGCGGTGGTCTAGTGGCTAAGGTACTCGGCTACTGACCCGCAGAACGCGGGTTCGAATCCCGGCTGCGGCGGCTGCATTTCCAATGGAGGCGGAAATGTTGTAGGCCCGTGTGCTCAGATTTGGGTGCACGTTAAAGAACCCCAGGTGGTCAAAATTTCCGGAGCCCTCCACTACGGCGTCTCTCATAATCATATGGTGGTTTTGGGACGTTAAACCCCACAAATCAATCAATGAATAAAATATACCCAACTCGTTATAGTTATGCCTGTCCAGGTTGCGGCGCTATCGCACAACTTTTCACGTTACCGTAGAGTGCTCCGCAGCCTAATTCCCTGCCCTACCTCCAATTCTTCGGTACACTCGAACTCCAGAGCAGTGCGAAGGCACCCTTCGTGACGGCGCCCCCGAGGTCTTTCGGGCCCTCATTCTCAGGATCTGGGCTGTTGCAGAAGTTACCATAGTTACCACCTTTAAATGGGACCCTCCCCGTTTCCTTAGAATTTCCATAATAAAATTTTTTCATCATCATCTTCGTCTAAAAACTGAAAGGTTTCAGGGAAACCAGATGCGTGACCTCTGTCTTGCTGAAGCCTCTCCCACTAGTTCAGAGGCGTGCGATGCAGTGTTCGACTGCGCTCAGGCGTTCAATGACAACGAATGGTCCAGTGGGCGAGCAGTTTTTGGCCAAACCAACATGAGGTCTCTCGAATCATACGGGACGTGCCGGTGCTTACCATCGTAACGACTGTACTTTCGAACGGTCTTGTGGGCTATTGTGCGTGAACGGGCAAGGCGGTGACCTACGTCGGCCGCATAGAGTTTCTGCGTGAGGAGCAGCATCAGAACAAGATCCAATGTATCACATGAGGGCTAAACGCAGAGTCTAAATAACGGACTGTAGCCGGTGGTCTCGTATTGGGCAGTGTTAACTGCGTAGTGGCGAACGGTAAGGAATCGTCCCCGTTGTGGTGATTTGAAGCAACGTACATTGAAAGCGTGTTCACTAGAGTTCGAACTGTTCACTCGGTAATGTCATTCATCTGCGGCTAATAAGGCATACAGTATCTGTGTTCAGAGCCACACATTGGGAATAGTTCCTCGGCAACATCTGGCGTAAACATACGTCTACGGTCCCTTATGATGACGTGAGGACGTCCACTACGCAATTTGATAGAATGTAGAAGGAAGGACGACACTTCACCAGTATTCGCTGATGACTGGGTGGTCCTCTCGCAATACCGAGTAAGATGGTCAGCGCCCACGACAATCCATCGCTTGCCATTCGATGGGCACAAAAAAAGCAAATCACGTCAATGCCAAATGGTGAACTGGAGCATCACAGTGTGTAGATATCCGGCCTGAGAAGGTGAGAAATTTGGGCGCCTGACGTTGGGTACAACTGGCCATGTACAACTCAACCAACAGGCACATGCACGCCCAGTAAAAGCGTTGCTGTGTAAAATGAAGAGTGCACCTTCTGGGAACTGGGAACGCTCAGCTGACCTGAAGGAGCGTAATCTTGCATGACACTCAAAACATATGGACATTGTGATTCTTGAACCTTCAGCATTAAGCAGGCACCTATGTCGGAGATATTCTTGTACAGATTCATCCTGAACGTAACCGCGGCCTCTCGGTGGGGATTCTTGTGCGAGGATGCATAGTGGATTGAAGCTCACGTCCGTTTGCTGCTCAATTGAGAAGGTGGCCTTATCCGGCAATATTCGTGCAACGGGCGCAATAAGATGATAAAAACTGTCAGGGTCGCAAGTACTCGTATCCAGTAGCATTCTGTGAAGGCAATCTGCATCATCGTCTTTCCTGCCGCTCTTGTACAATACGTATGAGCACAGTCCAGGTGAGTGTCCGACATTCTTGATCTGTCGTAGTGTAAATGCTTTCCGGCTTAATGTGCGACTGGCACACGTGACCGCGTGTTGTTTTTGATCACATCACTGTACTGGGACAGCACCTATACCAATACCACTTGAGTCGGTGTCATCTTAAGGCACCGCAGAAGGGTTGAGTGACGCAGGATAGGCTGTGACGTGAGTAAGATCTTCAGTGTTTCAAAGAAGTCGCACTATCTGGAGTCTATTCAGAACTAGCACCTTGGTGGAGAAGACAGGTCAGGGGGAAAGCAACTTCATGAAATGCGGGAATTCAGCCGAGTGAAGAGCAGTGACCCAAAAGCTCCGAAGCTGGTTTATTGAGGCGTTTTAAAGATGCCAACAGCCGCCGCCTCATTTGAGTCGGGCCTGATTCCCTATTTTTGTACGAGGTGTCTGTACCAGCACCGATGTTTGCCGCTCACCAAAATGATACTAATTCACATTACTAACCATGCCAGCATTTATAATATTTTCCATAACAATGTCAACCACTTCCTTATGCTCGCTGAATGTACGTTTGAAGATCACAACATCATTAAGATATTGCATACAGATGTTACACTTTAGGCCTTGCAGAGTGTTGTCCAAGAGCTTTTACAATGTAGCAAACACCTTATACAGGCTAAAAGGTACCAAGTTGAATTCATGTTGCTAGTCCTGGGTAACGAAAACCGCCTTTTCTTTGTCCATCAGATTCATAGTAGCCTGAGAGGAAACCTTTAAACAAAAAGTAAGATGCCCAATGACTATGTTTACAATTAAATTTAATGATTTAGAATACCTGTTACTCTACTATACTCGGCGACAACTTTTCTTGGAACTGAAGGGAAAGCTACAGAGGCGAAGCTTCTGCAAATGTAGCACAATGCGAAGTAGTCCGTTTTGGCTCATGTCTCATAACGCTATTAAACGTGACGGCAGCACATCATCAGCGATTCATGTAGACGCAGACGTCGCTTAGCGTTTGAGGTTCACATAAAAAGGCGGGACTTTCTCGTGCGTTCAAATACGCGAAGTCACAACGAATAAATTCAAGTGAATACGACTATCTTATGGTGGGAGCTGCGTCCTGTCTCAAATAGCTCCACGAACAACATAAAGGGGGAACTTCTATATATCACGGTAAAAATGCGGGTGCTGTTGTGGAAGTACATTCAATGGTGGTAGGATACTTGCGATCTGGCTCTGCAGCCTTCGCTCCAATGCCAAGAAAGGTTTTCGCCGAGTATGTGAGAGACCAAGAGCCTTCTCAGTCAGAACAGAACGCTAATTGAAGTGTGTTTGTGTGTTTAGAAAAAAAATGTGTCACGATTTAGTGTACTATAGTTACTCTACTATGGGAGAGCTTAAAGCCATCCCGTGGCTACACTTTCGTGTGAGAGAATTTCATTTCCGGATATATCACACACAGATTATGTGCATACAGAAAAATGAACAATGGTGAACAATGCGTATGTACAATGTTAGCTGTTATATACAGCGAAAAGAACTTATTGCATATGTACTGACGTACAATGCACAATTGTACAGCAGAGGCAGGACATTCATGACATCGGGACGACTAAAATTAAATAAATAGTAAGGCTATGTGATCAAACAAGGGGGGGGGGGGTGTCATTCACAGTGTAGGGTGATGTTTAGCATTCACCTGTGGGGACACGCTTTACGTCACTATTCTCCACAGCAGCATGAAACGCTACTGATTAGTTCAATCTTTGTGACGGTGTTTAGGCGGTGATTGCCCGCACAGAAGCTCCGGTTATCACTTCTCTTTTTGACAGGAATAACTGGAGCAGCGCAATGAGTAAATGGTCTTTGAATGACACCCTTCTGCAGCATGTCACGCATTTGTTGGTCTTTGATCTTGCGCTCTGATTACGACATCTGGTAGGAACTTGGACGGATGGCTGCACTTCCTGTATTCATCCGGCAGAATGTACGAGACGTGGGAATCGAAGACGTATGGTCACTCTAAACAAATTAGACTTTTCCCGCTAAGAGAATCCTTGTATAGATGCGAAGCAGCGGAGAATATGTGAATGGAACCCGCACAACTTCGTCTACGTTTTCACCACCATTCAGACTAACCCTGCTGAGCACAATCGCTTGTTACCGGTGACCGATGCCGTGAAAACTGCCGATGACGATGACTCTAGCATTGCTAAGCAGCTGGTCCCTCAACGCACACGCCAGGGACATCAAACGTTATCTTGTGATAACCAAAGCGGGTGCACTTTGTCTAACGAAAACGTGGAACGCGTTTTCATAAAAAACATAGGAGGGGGAGCGTAGCAGAGGAAAGAGAGAGGAGGATGCGCGTGCGAACTGGAGGGGTGGACACGACACTGATGAGGAATAGTTTTGTTGCCTTCGCTGGTGACTCGGGAAAGAGGGAGGGGATACACTTGCACAGTAGTAGAGCAGACAGTCGCCAGGAGACGCACCCGGCCCCAAGCAATGGCTGCTTCTCATCTAAAAACAGCAAACCAGAATATATTTTAAAAGCACGTCTAAAGGCATTGGGCGCTACTCAGTAGTAATTTCCCTGTTGATCATAGGCAAAACTTTTAAATCGGATGAACAAGTATTTATTTGGGCCTCACCTGGTTAAATGCTGCCGATGTCTTTGGTATGGTGCTTTGAATAAGACATGCTTCAGACCCCCTTCCAGAACCACAAACTCAGCCAAAGAGTTTATTGTCCATAAACAATTGCACCCTTAAACGACTGACACTATTGAGTAGGGCTCAATTGTGTTTCTTTTGATGCAACTAAACTGAAAAGGCTCCACCAATGCATCAAACACGGGGTCAATATCTTCGAATCATGACGAAGATACGGGAACGAACACTGTAGACAACGCCGGAACAGCGCTATCTTCACTGTCCCGGAGCGCACCGAGCTCTCTGTGCGAATTGTTCAACAGTTCAGGGGCAACATCACATATGTACACTTCTCCAATTCTACAATCGACAGTGGCGCCACATATTGAAAGCAAATCAAGGCCCAGGATTATTTCATGTGTGGTAAACTCTGTCTCGAACACTTGACCACTCAAGGACACTTCTATGGTACAAACATCCATGGGACAGAGCGAGTTGCCACCAACGTCACAGATGTTGTCGTTTTCTCTCACAAGAACGACCCTTTGCATAGTGAACGGTGTTTCAAAGCAGCACTCATAATTGAAACAGTATAGCACCAGTGTCAACCAAAGCCATAGTGCGCAAACAATCATCAAAAACTTGCACCTTGATCTCAAAAAGCACAGGTGGAGATCTCTTTTTGAATGCATGGATGGATGTATGGATGGAAGTATCAATGAATGGATGTAAAGATAGATGAATGGTTGTACCCGGCTGCGCCCTTCAGATCGGGTGGCGGCTTACGCGACCTATTCATAGAGTTGATTAATTCATTTATATGTGGGATTTAACGTCCCAAAACCATCATATGATTATGAGAGACGCCATAGTGGAGGACTCCGGAAATTTCGAACACCTGGGGTTCTTTAACGTGCACCCAAATCTGAGTACACAGGCTTACAACATTTCCGCCTCCACCGGAAATGCAGCCGCCAAAGCCGGTATTTGATCCCGCGACCTGCGGGTCAGCAGCCGAGTACCTTAGCCACTAGACCAACGTGGTGAGGCTAATACCCTAATTGTTGTGCAGCGTTCTTCGTACAAAGGCACGTGATGTGCAGTCACACAGCGGAGCAGCACACCAAGAGCCTTTCAAAACTGAAAATTCTGGCAGTGTAAGGACGAGAAAAAGCAACTAAAAATTGATGAGACCTTACCTGCACAATCTTCCATCACCCTTCCATCAGAGCAATCATTCAATCACCGACGGTATTGAGGCTCCTCTTGAGCAATTCGTCACGTAAGACAGTGAGAGTACGGGCCCATTGTTATCACAATAATTGATGAGTCCAGATTCTGAGAGGCTCTGTGAGCTATGAACATGTTTCGTTCGTTTCATCACTTTTACACTCGTAACATTGAAGCTGTTGAAGGCTAGCGTTAAATGTCTCTCCTGACACAAACTTGTAATATTCATGAACATAACATCACTCTCTCCTGCTTGGCTACTAGGACACGAGCAGCAAAGTGACCGGTGTAGGGCAAGGGGGTAAAAGAAATAGAGAAATAAATAAACACCTCCGTTTTGACGTGACACTGGTGGAGGTGCTGGAGCCTACAACCGGATGCAGGACAGTCTTGCTCGGACCCGTTCACCTAGTCCAGAGACCCAGCCCTTCGTCACGACTCCGGTGCACCGATTCAGTCGGCGCCTACTAGGCCAGTTCCAGAGTCCGCACCTGTTCTGCCTCTAACCAGCATGACAGCTCCTACCACATCCACGGCTACCCTTCTATCGCAGACCACTCTTCCCTCCCAGGTGACTCTTGAACATTCTCGCCTTCCTGAAGTTTTCCATGGGGAAGAGTACGAGGATGTCAAGGACTGGCTCGAACAGTTCGAACGGGTCGCTGTATCTAACCACTGGAATAAGCAGCACAAACTTGGCCGTGCATATTTTGCCCTAGAAGATAGCGCTCGCACGTCGTACGAGAACCACGAGGCTACTTTTCAATCTTGGGAAGATTTCCGTCAAAAGCTCCTCGCCACATTTTCGAACACCGACCGACGGGATCGCGCACAGCAACTGTTTGAGGCTCACGTACAAAAACCCAACAAAACAGCATGGACGCAGAGGGTATGATCCGTCTGTTTTGACGAGCTGACCCTGACATGTCCAAGGCAAAGAAGGTGCGTCACCTAATGCAGGGTGTCAAAGAACCAGTGTTTGCGGGCGTCGTACGAAATCCACTTACAACAGTAGATGAATTCGTAAGAGAGGCGACTGTCATCGAGCGTGCACTGCGACAACGATACCGAACTTTTGACCGCCTGCCGAACCACACGGCAGTAAGTGCTGAAGCTGAGAGCACTGCCGTATGTGAAAGTTCCCTGCGACAAATGATTAGGGAAATACTGCGTGAGGAACTTCGGGCCCTCTTCATCCCTCCTAACCAACCGCCCGTCGCATCTGTTGCCGAAATCGTCCGCCAGGAGTTGAGGCAAGCCGTTACACCACCCGCGCCAAATCCTGAGCCACATCCAGTGACCTACGCTGATGCGGTCCGTCATCCTTCACCGTCATTTGTGGCGACACCCTTCCAGCCACGACCCGCTGCCGTACCTTAGTGGCAACGGGATTCCATGAGACGACCACCAGTTCGCCCATTTGAGTTGTGGCGCATGGCCGACCGTCGACCTATTTGCTTCCGCTGCGAAGAACCAGGTGACATTGCCCGCTATTGCCGTCATAGCAATTTTGGGTTCGGGAACTTTTCTCGTCCCGCTTTTTTCCGCTCTGAAGATTGTCGTGCCCACGACGCCGTTCAATTGTCGACTGGCCAAGCAACTACACCGCGTCGCGGGCGATCTCCATCTCCTGCGCGTCACCATGACTTTCATCAGAGCTACGCGGACGTCACCAGAGGCCAATCGCCTAGCCCGCGCCGGGAAAACTAACTGCTGCGACCTCCGGGGGCAAGGTTGCCAATCGTCGAGACACCGAAAAGTTCCCCCTATCATCGCAAAAAGATATGACGACAACCACGACGAATACGACGACGAATACGACGACGAATACTAATGCCGGTGAAGTTGTACGTGCTGATCTTAGAGTTTTCATTGACGGACATCACGTTACAGCACTGGTCGACACTGGAGCTCACTTCTCAATCATGCGACAAGAACTCGCCGACCACCTTAGAAAGGTCAAGACACCGTGGACAGGGCCGCACATAAGGAGTGCTGGTGGTCAGCTGATGACTCCAATGGGTAAATGCACCACTCGACTTCGCATTGGGGATTCTAGCTTCGTGGCCACTTTCGTCCTGTTGCCAGACTGCTGTAAATAGCTAATTTTGGGCATGGATTTTCTTCGAGATCATGGTGCTGTTATCAACATCTCTCAACGTATGGTGACGTTTTGTGCACATCCGTACGTCGACGACAGCAGCGACGAACCACACGGCCATTTGCGAATAGCCAACCATGTGACGCTCCCACCGAGATCCTGCTGCCTTGTGTCTGTGTCCAGTGGGTGCCCTTCCTATAAAAATGTAATAGTGGAGCACATAGTCGCTCTTTTGTTCACGCAAGGCATTTCTATCGCGAGAGGCATCCTAACGCTTACTGGTGAAAAGCAGAAGTGCTCCTCACAAACTTCAGCAACGAGCGCCGTCGAATCCAGAAGGGTACCGCAATTGCCTACTTCGACAATATAGACCAAGCCGGGGATTGCTGTGCTTTGCAACTGGGTGACGCGACAGTCCCTGCCTCGACAACTTTGTCGGTGGACATATGCTCCACGCTACTGCCCTCAGATAGGAAGCGCCTGTTTGGACTTGTACACCAATTCGAAGACTGCTTTTCACGTACGTCAAAGGTCCAGCGGACACCATTGACCAAGCAACGCATCATTACTGAAGACAACACGCGACCGATTCAGCAGAACCCCTACCGTGTGGCTCCGAAAGAACGCGAGGAGATTCAGAAGCAAGTACAGAAGGTGCTCGTGGATGGCGTCATACAGCCTTCGAAAAGTCTTTGGGCGTCTCCCGTGGTTTTGGTCAAGAAAAAATACGGCAACTTGCGTTTCTGTATTGATTATTGCAAGTTGAACCAATTCACGAAGAAAGACGTCTATCCACTGCCTCGCATAGACGATTCACTCGATCGGCTGCGTCATGCGCGCTATTTCTCTTCAATAGACCTCCGCAGCGGCTACTGGCAGATAAAAGTCGACGAGAAAGATCGTGAAAAAACGGCCTTTCTGACGCCTGATGGTCTTTGAAAATTTAAGGTGCTTCTTTTTGGGTTGTACTCAGCGCCAGGTACTTTTCAGTGTCTCATGGACACCGTACTATCAGGCCTGAAGTGGCAAACATGCTTGGTCTATCTGGATGTTGCAGTATTCTCAGCATCATTCGAGGAACATCTCAGCCGTCTATTCACCGTACTCCAAGCCATACGCTCGGCCGGTCTGACTTTAAAACCAGAAAAATGTCATTTTAGTTTCAACGAACTCAGCTTCTTTTGCCACGTCGTCAGTCACGAGGATGTTTGACCTGATACCGGCCAAAATAGACGCCGTAGCGCAATTTCCTGCACCCCGTGATAAAAAGGCTGTGAGACGCTTCTTAGGGTTGTGCGCCTGTTACCGGCAATTTATCGAGGACTTTTCGTTTATTGCGGCGCCATTGACATGACTCACACGCGAGGACGTCCCCTTCTTTTGGGGTGAACAGGAGCAAATGGCATTCAATGAACTATGACAACGCCTGCAAACACCTCCAATCCTTGCGCACTTCGACCAGGACGCCCCTACAGTACTTCACACTGACGCCAGCAATGTAGGTCTACGTGCCGTTCTGGTGCAGTGGCAAGACGGCTGTGAAAGAGTGATAGCCTACGCCAGCAGAACTCTCTCTTGCACGGAGAACTACTCGACCACCGAGAAGGAGTGTTTCGCCGTGGTGTGGGCAGTCATCAAATTTCGTCCGTATTTGTACGGCCGCTCCTTGAAGGTTGTTAGCGAACATCACTCTTTGTGCTGGCTCACCAACCTTAAAGATCCACCTGGTCGTTTGGCGCGCTAGAGCCTAAGGCTTCAAGAGTTAGACATGACGATCGTCTATAAATCTGGGAAGAGGCACACCGACGCCGACTGTCGCTCACGTTGCCAGTGGAAACTGTCACTCCTGATGACTAAAACATCGACGCTGCATTCTGGGGAGTTGTCAACACGGCCACTATTGCACGAGAGCAGCGCAGTGACCCTGAGCTGTTACCGCTCATTGAATATTTAGAAGGACGACGTGAAGACGTGCCGCGGTTATTTGCTAGAGGACTGCCATCTTTTTGCTTGTGAAATGATGTTCTCTATAGGAAAAACTTCTCACCAATCGGTAACCTGCACTTGCTCGTCGTGCCTGCCTCTCTTCGAAAAGAAAATATGGAAGCATGCCATAATGAAGCAACTTCTGGTCATCTAGGCTACACCCGAACATTGTGCCGACTACGATGCAAGTACTACTGGCCAAAGTTACCTGCTGCTGTTAACCATCACGTGCAAACTTGCACCGACTTCCAAAGATGCAAAGCGCCTCCCAGCAAGCCAGCTGGTTTTTTACATCAAGTAGAAGCACCAGAAAAGCCGCTCACCCAGATTGGAATGGATTTCCTGGGTTCCTTTTCAACTTCCACAACAGGGAACAGATGGATTATTGTGTTCACTGCTTACCTGTCCCATTATGCGGAGACTAAAGCTATGCAGTGCGGCACAGCAGCAGAAGCCGCTCAATTCTTCATCGAAAACATCGCCTTTCGGCATGGCGCTCCGACAACAGTGATCACAGGCAGAGGACCTGCCTTCACCGCAGAGCTTTTGGAGTCTGTTCTCAGGCTCAGCGGTACAGCTCACCGGAGAACAACTGCATACCATCCGCAGACAAACGGACTGACGGAGCGCCTCAATAGGACCTTCACAGACATGATCAGAATGTACGTTGACACGGAACATAAGAACTCGGATCAGATATTGCCGCACGTCACCTTTGCTTATAAGACCGCTCGACGAGAAACCACTGGAATGACACCGTTCTGTCTGATATATGGTCGCGAAGTCACGACAACAATGGGCGCCATGTTGCCGCATGATTGTGGCGACATCCATGTAGACGCTGAAGAATTTACTCAGCGTGCCGAAGAAGCCAGACAGCTCGCGCCCATGCGCATAAGTCATCAGCAGCATCAAGATGCACAACACTACGACACCCGACACCAGTTTATGAGCTACACACCAGGCGACAAAGTGTGGGTCTGGATTCGAATACGTCGACGTGGACTGTCTGAGAAACTGCTAAGACGCTACTTTGGTCCATACATCGTCACGCGACGCTTGAACGACATGAACTACGAAGTTGTTCCCGACACCAAATGTAGTTCTAAGCGCCAAAAGCATTTGCCCGAAGTCGTGCACGTCGTGCGTATGAAACCGCATTTATCAAGTTATTTAGCTCCCGGTTTTCGTTTTCATACGACCACTTCATACGCCTGGTAGAGCACCGAAGTTGCGCATCGGGACGATGCTTCTTTCGGAGGGAGGCAAATGTCACGTGCTTGCTCAAGAAAGACAATGGCAGTTGTGCATGTGCCACGAAGGACTGCGAAATGGACGAAAACGAAGTACTTGCTTGCGCGGTTTAATTAAAAAGATCGACCTGCTTCTGGTGTCTCAATCTCTGCGGCAAGACCTCTGTTTCGACGTCGTGCCAATATTATCATGAGAGACGCCGTAGTTGAGCGTTCCGGAAATTTAGGCGACCTGGAGTTTGTTCACGTGCAACCAAATATGAGCACAATGGCCTACAGTATTGGGGCCTCCATGGAAAGTGCAGCCGCCTTAGCCAGGATTCGGTCCCTTGACCGGCGGGTCAACAAACGAGTACCATAGCCACCAGACGACCACTGCGGGGCGTTAAAACGACATTGTAACTATAGGTTCTTCCAGGAAAACCAGCCTCCATGGGACGTTGTGTTTTATTTACCTTTACCGCAAACTGCTCTGAATTGAGAATTGTCGAGAGCGACACCGCACGCTTCTTTGGGGAAGATGCCGGACCAACTTACGCATTTATACGGTACCAGTCAAGCAAGGAAATAGAGAAAAGTAATGGCTGTTTATTTTTTAGCTTCACGTCTCCTTGTATGGTCACCTTATCTATGCATAATTAATTCTGACATTCTCCAGTGCAGGGTAACCTATACTGGTATCAGCACAGGTTAACCTCTCTACTTTTCTTCTATGTTTGTTCTTGCCATGTGACGTTTACTTCTTGCCTGTTTATGGAGATACCTGCCGAGTGTAGGACTAGGCAGGTGTAAATGGAACTGAAAGAGTGTGTCGAGGAGCAAGAATAAAACCGTGCTCGAGCAAGAAATTGATATAGCAGTAAAAGGTTAATCACTGGAATGCATTCGCACTGCGCGAATCATTTTTGTTTGGGGGTGGGGGGAACTCACTGTCACCGGAGCAGTCTGATCATGATTACATCAGCGCACATTCTACATGAAACTTTTTCGCCTATAAACGAAAAAAGGCCAGACTTCCTCGTGTAGAAAGCATGTATTATTAAAACAATTCGCACTTGGGCACTGCAGAGATGAGCATGGATTAGGTTTATGCTATTCGCTTTCTTCTTCATTTTGTGTGGGTAAACGCTTTTCATTTCCTCTTGTTTTCAATTCTTTGTTATTTATCTTGTGCATTATAACCCTATATGTATTTTTACAAAACATCTAAGATTTTGCGGTTACTGCAAACCACTAGTACTTAGTGCATGGGCTATATTGGAAAATTGCAATCCAAAACAAAATTCTGCCGGAAAGTCTGTTAGTAAAGCAGACAGAAATAAACGGAAAACGGTATGTTTCCAATCTTTAGACGTGTTGGCGTGGTTACTGTTGAATTCCTTGCTAATGCTCTAGCATGGTTCTTTCTGCATTGATATGTTGGTTGTGTATTTTACACAGCCTTCTCTGAGATTACTTTGTTTAGTAACAGAAGAGGACAATAATTTTAAATTTTTTTTTATTTTTTATTGTTTGAAATGATAAGGCGTTTTTCAGCAATATAAGTGCCCTAAAGTTTCTTGCGCACTTTGATTGAGCCAAAAAGACTACGTTTCTTAAACGAACTGACAGGAAGCCAAGCCCCTCCCCCCCTCCTTTTTTTCAGATGGTATCCAACCTAAACTTTGTGTCTGAAGTGATAATTCTTTTAATAAAAAAGTAGTGTACCTGAGCTGAGAATGTATTAGGAAGTAATCTGGCTATATAAACACATTAAGTGCAGTGTACTTTTTTTAATACGCCTGGCATTTGCCATGTCAATTTACCTTATGAGCGTGCAAAGTGCATTTGACATGGTTCTGAACACTAATTTAGTTGTGCTCTTTGTTTATTGGTCGCGATCACAAGAGAGATTGTGGTGCTGAAAAATCAAAGACCTTCTCAAAAAGTGAAGTGTAGGTAAACACGCTTCAGCTACTTACAAAATCGAGATCAGGAGCACTCGAACGATGACTTTATAAGGAAAGCTTCGTCCTCATTCCGCGTCATTCCAAGGTCATAATGTTACCCGTAATGATGATGGCTGTGTGTGGACTGATGTGTATAGCTTCTACAGATTGTTATTAGGAGTAACTGCGCCTCCATAGAGTGCAGAGGGACCATGGTCTTCGTAGAGAACGGGATCGGTATTTCATTGAAGTGGAAGTCCTCAGGACTGCCACATTTAGAAGTATTTTCAGTTTCATGATGCCTTATTGGTCCGGGTGAACATTCTTCATACCATTGTACCCTCATCGGATTGACCGACAATACGGAATGCGACGTGTGCTGCGCAAAAGAAGACATCAACCATCTGATATGTCATTGCCCTCGATTTGCCTCCGAAAGACAGAAGCTTTCGGACTCATTGCGACAATTGGACGAGCGGCCACTCTCTATGCAGATGCTAAAGTCCGTAACCTCCAACTTGATCAGAAAACAATCCAATGAATTCAAGAGTTCCTCTGTAACCGGTCGCAATCGGTCAAACTTAGCCACATAATTTCCAGAAAGTGCATGGTAAAATCCGGTGTCCCCCAGGGCTCCGTGCTCGGACCATTATTATTTTTGGTCTACATCAATGACATTGGATCTAATATTGTTTCTTCTCTACGCCTATTCGCAGATGATTGCGTTATATATAAAAAGATTACCGAACCGAATTACAGTAGCATCCTACAGTCAGATTTGTTAAAACTCACAGAGTGGTGCAACTTGTGGCAGATGAACATCAACGCTGAAAAAACAAAACATATTAGATTTACTTCCGTAGCCAGCCCCTCATCATCCGTCAGATACATAGTCAATAGCACCGTAATTGAGACCGTTTCATCCACAAAATACCTCGGCATTTTCTTTAGTTCCGACCTAACCTGGAACAGTCACATTGAATACATCACCAGCAAATCATCAAAAAAACTCGGTCTTTTGAAACGCCGCCTCAAATGCGCAAACTTGAAAACTAAACTTCACGCATATCAAGCTCTGATCAGGTCTTCACTAGAGTATGCGTCAACCATCTGGCATCCACACACGGCAATGTTATCTGATATGCTAGAATCGGTACAAAATAAAGCAGCTCGGTTTATCACCTCCTGTCATGCTCGCCACCAAAGCGTAACATGTCTTAAGCGTTCTCTGAACCTTCCATTGCTTGCCACGCGCAGAAAGTTGTCCCGCCTATGTTTTTTCCATAGCTTATATCATAGTGACTCGTCATTTTCCCGATCATTCATTCACCCGGCTCCCTACGTTTCTGATCGCGTTGGTCATGCACATAAGGTCAGTCCAATATATTCACGCACTAAGAAATACCAATTTTCACCTCTGCTGTTATCCATTAACGAGTGGAACGCGCTGCCCTCAAACATCGTCGCTATTACAGAACCCTCCCTTTTCCAGTCTGCAGTACTAACTTACTTAGAAGTTGACAATAATTTGTAACCACGATTGACATTTAATGTGTAAGGCATGCTTAGAGAATGTTTATTGCTATTTCTTGAAATATGTTTCCTGTTATGGTGAGCTGCTTACTGTGTTTTTTGCTTACTGTGTTATTAGTAATGTTGCTTGGGCTATCGGTCAGTTTGATTACTAGTATTACTCCCTGACATGTTGTTTTACTGATGCTATAGTAACCTCTTGTATGTATCCCCCCTTATGTAATGCCCTCTGGGCTCTTAAGGTATTTAAATAAATAAAAATACTGGAACACCATCCTCACCTTTCGTTGGCTCAAAAAGTAAACAAAGCTGTCTTGTGCTTTTTGAGGACTACAGGCCTACGTGACAGCCTTTAACTTTTGTGTAGTGCCACCGCTGCATACGCGCCAGCCGACTGACTGACAATGCTCTTTTTGTCTATCTTTCTTTTCTCTTTCCCCTCTCTCTCATCTTTGTGTACCCTTCCCATTTCCCCAGCGTAGGCTGGCAAACCGGGCATGTGCCTGGTTAACCTCCCCACCTTCACTATTTTTGTTTATATCCCCACCCCCCTTAGCATATCATTGGGGTGCGATTCTATTTAATGGTAGGGGGAATGGACAGTCATTGATAGGATTGTGCTTTTGGGAAAACAAGCAAAGGAACTAAGAAAACATAACAAAGAAGCAAAAACCTGATTCATGTGATGACTCTATGGTCACTTGTTATTACCAACAATGTCCAGTGCATTTTCTTTCTTCAAAAAGCAATGCTTAAGAACATATATTTCTTTGGGTCTTAATATACCAAAATCACTTTTTATTGCGTTGCCCTTTATCAAAACAATGTCACAAACGAGCGCTCAGAAAGGGCACGCGCCGCCGAGTTCTGGTGGTGGTGACGATGCCGGGTCAGCGCTAAAGAAAACAGGCATCCAAAGACTTCCCGGGCACGCTACTTTTCCCCCTCGGAAGCGTTGTTTCGCCGACCAACCTCCACATATCGCCCACCGAGCAAGCCCTGGAAAGATCTAGAAGGAAAGGGGCATGGTGATGTAGAGTTGCGTCACGAGTCGCGGATGGTCCTCGAAACGTCTCGCTCTTTCCCAAGCCTTGGCTGTGCATTGCGCCGACGAAACAGGTAGAATTTTTTGAAATATAGCGCGAAAGGTATTTAAGCGAGCAGCGGGAAAGGGAGATCTGTAGATGAAGACAGTTTATGTCCGTGTGCGTAGGCAGGAGATGAAGAAAGTTTTGTGCAGGTGTGCGTAGGGTCATTCCGCCGTTTCGGCGAAGGCTTCTGTCCTCAGTGACAACGCAGGTGATGAAGAGAGTTTCCACCTGAGTGGTGAAGACCCATGCTACAAGCAAAAAGGTGAGTCTACCTCCAGCGAGCGAAGACGCGTTGCAGCAGCTGCGCGTGGGAAGCCGACGTGTTACCGGCGAAGAAGCTTGGTGCTTGGAAAGCGGCCAATTGAAGACGCGAGGTTTCCTGGAAAAGAAATTTTGGGGGCAGCAGAACGACATCAGCGCTGGACTTTGGGTGAGTGATTCTTGGAAGGCTATCATTCAGACTTTGTTCCAAAGACTTTGGACTGAATAATTTTTCAAACTCTTTAGTCTTTAGGTGTCTTGGTTGTTCGATGCACAATATTGCATTGTAGCGCGTATTATGGTTTGTGTCCGCTGTTTCGAGTGTGGCTGATTGGACTGTGTAGTACGTTGTTTGATTGTTGACACATCGTATTCAACTATTGTCGAGCGTGCATATAGGTGTATCGTTGGATCTGCCATATTTTAGATTATAATTTTGTTGTGCTTTTTCAACTCTCGGATCTGACTCGTTCTTTGGACCACAGCCGGCGTCCGCTGTCACGCAAAATAGGACCACTTTTACTTGTCCGCACTTTTGTGGTACAGTGCGGAGAGCCGATACTTCGGCCCTTGGAATTAGCCCGGCGATCGCCTGCCTAGTTAACGGGACCTGTAACAAACAACTTGAAACACGGATGACTGATTTCCTGCAAGAATAAATTAACCATCTGTACAAAGCTTGTGGACTAGGATGCTGCTTTAATAATTTTTTTCAACAATACTGTAGGTCTTCTGCAGACCCATACAGGAAGCGGGCATACATCATCACAGGTAACCAATTAGATACAAAGTTAAGGAAATACAGTATTTTGAGGGACGATACGCACAACAGCGAAACACTTACAATAGCGGGTACAACAATACTTCATTGGTGCTCAACAGATACACAAGAAGTCGAGAAAATTAATAAAAACCACGTACTACGCATGAAAAACAATATGTACCAAAGTGTACAATGCACCACTGCAAAACACGTTTTTTGCTGTCGCAGCAACAAAAACAGCAAAATGTAACTATACTGGCTCTGTTAACTGCTCCACAAAGGAACGAAATTCATCAATATTTGTAATATTAACAGCTTCACCTGGTAGCGCGTTCCAAATGGTGACAGCGTGAGGGAAAAGGGAATATTTAAACACATTGCTGTCGGCTCTGAAGAGACGTATACATTTATCATGGTTTGTTTTACTAGAACGGCGGCCAGACGGATGAATATAGTCATCTTTACAGATTTGAAGGTGACCGTGAAAAAGGAGATAAAAAAACTTCATGGAAGCAACATGACGCCGGCTAGACAGAGTTGCTAAGTGCGCTTGATGACGCATGTCCGTTGCACTCTCGTGCCAGGAGTATTTTGAGTATATAAAACTCAGGGTCCTGTTCTGCAATTTTTCAAGTTTTTCGCGAAGATAGTTTTGATGAGGGTCCCACACTATACTTCCGTATTCTATAATGGGCCTGACCAGGGTTTTGTAGGCGGTTAGTTTAACTGCTGAAGGTGCTTCGCTCAATTTTCTACGCAGAAATCTGAGTTGTATAAATGCCTTGGCACATGTATAGGTAATGTGCTTTTCCCATTTTAAATCTTGCAAGAATGTGACGCCCAGATATTTTACTTCGTCAACTTTGCCAATATTGGAACCATTAAAATTTTACACAAATGATAAAGGTTGTTTTTTCTTGGTTAGACTTACGAACGTGGTTTTAGAGACATTTATTTCCATTCCCCACATCTCACAGCATTGGTAAATGTTTTGTAAAAAAGAATTAAGTTTTAATTGGTCATCAATACCGCGTATTGTAGTGTAAATGACGCAGTCATCTGCGAAAAGTCGCAATGTTACACCTGGTTCCGCACAAGAAGAGATGTCATTAACGTAAGCAAGAAATAATGTTAGCCCCAAAACAGACCTTTGGGGTACACCGGAAAAAACAATGAGGCAGTCAGAGTCTACGTTGTTTAAAGTTACATACTAGGAGCGAGGCCAAAATCCACGCAAATACTTTGCTATTAATCCTAACAATTACTTTGCTATTAATGAAGAGTTTGATTATATTGCTAGTTTTTATGAAAATATTGACTAACTTTACTTCCATTACTCAAAAGAATGAACGAAATGTCAGCAATTGAAATAGCAGTACTGGTTCAGTTCCAATGCAAGACGAGATACCAACGTACAAAATAAAACAAACCTGTACACTTCTAATGTTGCTGTTTACGAGAAAATGTGGGCGTCAAAATACCTCAAAATACTCGAACGTGTAAGGCCTACTCCGTGTGATAAAGTGGGGTGAGTCGTTGGAACCGAATTTAGATATTCCGCTGTACAGCAGTGGTAATAAAAGCTATAGGGCAATAAATTTTGCAGTGTTAAGTAGCCGGACGCAGTTTGTATTGGACATCAAAGTTAGTTCAAAATCTTTTAGCGTTTTGTTTACAGATGTAATATTGCGATATTATTTGTATTGCATTGTTATTTGCTATTACGAAACCGCATCATTACTGAGGGCAACATCACATGTACGCATACGATAATCCCAGCATTTATGAGAGATCAAAGGAGTGATACACGTTATCACCATCACGACGACAAACGCACACGCACACGAATCCCTACTCTAAAGTACAAAAACACAGACAAAAAGAGTGCAAACACGGCATTCGATCTTTGATTGATTTGTGGGGTTTAACGTCCCAAAACCACTATATGATTATGAGAGACGCCGTAGTGGAGGGCTCCGAAAATTTGGACCACCTGGGGTTCTTTAACGTGCGCCCAAATCTGAGCACACGGGCCTACAACATTTCCGCCTCCATCGGAAATGCAGCCGCCGCAGCCGGGAATCGAACCCGCGACCTGCGGGTCAGCAGCCGAGTACCTTAGCCACTAGACCGCCGTGGCGGGGCGGCATTCGATCTTTGCATTCGTAAATACGAAAACGTGATGGCCAGAAAGAACACGGCTCCTTTTCCTGCGCATGACAGAATGAGGCTGAGCATTCAGCAGCCGATGCTTTTTACGCAGTACGTCAGAACGGAGGCCAGTAACCACACACGGGAGCGAAGCAGAGATAACCGCCAAGCAGAGAAAAATAAGTTACGCCAAAGAAAAGCAGAGCACCGGAAAACGGTGGATGATCAGGGCTATGATCAGGGGCCCTGGCTATTCAGCTGTTTTTACGATCATTTATCATACGTGATGTACGATGCACTTATATCCCAAAAAAATAATGTCGCCCTTGGACCCATTTCACTATTTTGTAGTTTTGGAATCATTATATATACGCGTTTCTCTCAAACAGCCGTGGGTTTCATGTCTCATCTTCTTTCGACGTAGCTTTTCCGCGAGAAATATGGCCCATATGCCCTTGACACTACCCACCCAATCATTGTGCTTCGTGAACTTGACTTACATGAATTACATGATATAATGCAATCCCAAAGAGGACGATGCGATCCGATGATTGTGTAATGAGGATACAAAAATCTGTGCCAGTTAAGTAATGGCCACAGATGATGTTTGGTGCGTCGTTATAGCAACTATGAGTGTATCATTATGGTACTCCTCCTTCGGCGAAATATTCGCGGTTACGAGCCATACTTACAAAGATATTAGAATGCGCACTTTCCACACAGGAGCGGCGGGTAGATAGTCGGTGAATGAAAGCTTCGTAATGTTTCATACTGCCATAGGCTCGCTTCTTTAATGGAACCGAAGTGCACCGCAAGCTTCTCTACCTTTCTGTCTCTCGTCGCTGCTTCTCTACGCTCGCTAAATGACAGTGGAGCCCCCGTCTTTTGCGTTTGACGCCGACGACTCGACAAAATAGATGAACAGATGGTTGTCGAAATTACGGCACGTTTTTACAGTGTAGAAAGAGAAAAATGAACGAAAACAAAATGAAAGTTAGGCATAAGTACAACGCATATCTATGCCGACAATCATTTATCATTCTTATGAACCATTTACCGAATGATTACTTCGACCATCCACACAACCAACCAAATCCGTCTTTGTCGCGGTGGACGGCGCATTACGTGGGCCTACATCACGGATTAAAGCTGGCCGTGGGCCACGCGGTCGGAAAATACCAAGCTCTCTTTAGCTCTCGACTTGGCGCCGAAGAACACAAAAAGTTTAGCCGAGGGTGCGATCATAAATCTAGCAACAATCGCATTTTTTTGCTCTCATTTGGTTTGGTAGATTTAGCCTAAAAAGTTTCAAAACTGCGCCGGCGTTTTTTAACATTGAATGTAATGTTGCCTCTACAAGCGAAGCTCTCCACCTTAACACGTACGTTAAACTGGACAGTCTCAGGTGCAACACGCAAGGAGCAATGTTTCTAGTAAAAATGCACAGACGTGCAACGCTTGCCTGAAGCAAGGTACCGTCACGTGACCTGCATCCTTGTTTACGCTGATATGGCTTGCCACAACATGGTATCCTTTTTTTCTATGCGAGAGCTCATGAGCGACAGCAATTGAACTAACTCTTCTCTTGACACTCGCATCAACCTCCTGTATTCTTCGGTGTTATAGCCAAACGCTCACGATACAGTTGGTGTAACTACCCAGGTGCTTGTTAGCGATGTAGTCCTTTTGGCAAGATTATCTTTTTGCAGAAAAGAAGAGCACTTCTTCACCTAATTATGATATCGGAACAGCCATTACAGCTAATCGTCACTTTTTTTGGAACTGTCTTCAGCGTAAACTTTACTACGAAGACAGAAAAATAAAAACCTACAATATTTTTGCTAGCGATAAAAGTGTTTTAGACTCTCAGACTTCCCGCACTTTCTAGGAAAGAAGGAAAAAAAATTGACACAGTAGTATGACTTCTGAAGTTTGGTAGCACTTGCTCTAGCGCAGATCACCGAGCTTGTGTTCTGCCAATAGAGGCACTCACTAAGCCTACAGCTCTCAGAAAACGAATACGGCACTCGGAAAAAATACCGGATTGTCATGAATACGTTGCCAACGAAGCTTGTGGACAGAAACCTAAAGCCAACACAGCCATCACTTTTGGACTAACAGCCCACGCGATGCGGGACGAAGAGCCTAAAAAATTCAAGCGGGCACCTCTCACTTCAGAACACTGCGGCCATGTTTGTTTTTCTCCAGCGCGTTCGTCTACTCGCTTCGTCCATCGTGCGGATGCGCTTGGCAGCTGGACGGGCGGCTGAACGATCGTCCCCAGATGAGATTTCGCGCAGAAGTCCGTGGTGTGAATACATGTTAATCGGTAAACAGCACTGTTAAAAACACCGTTGAAACTCCCAGCGATCCTCAACATCACCCCTTGATCTTCTCCGAGGAGATCGTGTAACTTTAATATGTATTCCAAGCAGATTTCAGAAAGTTCATGCTGCCCGCACTTTGACATTGCGGAAAACTAAATTACAAAGGTGTCCTTGGACGATTAACCATAACTTTTTTTCAGAGGGCAAGAGTTATCCATTTTTCAATGAATGATAATCGAATACACATCAACACGCTTCAATAGCTCTTAACCAGATGCTTCTAAATGCGAAGCATTTCTTAGCGAACTTCGGTGACTTTGAGCGTATCAATCTATCTAGCCGCTTACGTTTGGGTGCTCTCGTGGTCACCCCCTTAACTTGGCGTGAACAAAAGTTAGCATGGAAGGTTAAGATGGTATGACGAATATGACCCGCTGGTAAAGACACGGATTATGTCACAATATCGTCGCCTGCTTTGTCAAACACTTCCAGCCAGACAGTGGCGAAAAACCCACGGGCGGGTATGTGCCGCTGGTGGGCGGGTAAATGTTACAGGTAATTCACACTTAGTACCTACCCAGGAATGACGAGAACATATTAACTATTTCAACGCGTGAACGTTAAGCAATACCCGACATCAGTAGCGTCGACCGAACATAGAATAAATGTCAATGTTAAGAAACACCTTACATAGGCAGCGTTGACCCACCGACGAATGCAAATAGCAAATTTCAAGATCCCAGCACGAATCGAAACCCAAGCATTTGGCGTGGAAGTCAAGCATTCTCTATATACCACAGAGCAATGCCACCTCTCGGAACTACTTTTCAAACAGACGCTAAGATTAGTGAAACGTCAATAGTGGTTGCAGTGCTGCCAACCCAACTTTATAAACATTACACACGTACTCCTTTGATACAGCTGCCCCGCCGTGGTGGTCTAGTGGTTAAGGTACTCGGCTGCTGACCCGCAGGTTGCGGGATCGAATCCCGGCTGCGGCGGCTGCATTTCCGATGGAGGCAGAAATGCTGTAGGCCCGTGTGCTCAGATTTGGGTGCACGTTAAAGAACCCCAGGTGGTCGAAATTTCCGGAGTCCTCCACTACGGCGTCTCTCGTAATCATATGGTGATTTTGGGCGTTAAACCCCACATATCATTATCCTTTGATACAGCTGTCATGTCGGGTTAACGTAAATTGCAGTTAGGTTCCATGCGCTGAAGTTGATTTATGTAGTAGTGTCCAGGGACAGCATCTTCACGTGCATCAGCGCTTCATATCAGCTTCTGTTGTTGCTAATACGCATGTTAGAGTTGATATCGTTGCGCAAGTGCAAACAACTGGATATATGAGCATATGAGACTCATCAACATATGTCTGTGCGTGCAACTTTTGCACATATATTTAGCATTATTTCGTTACATGTTGCTCAATCAAACAATTACAACAGTCTCTCACCTTCCCCCGCATGCATTGCATAACGCTGGTTCCCAGGTACGTGGGATCTGCCAAGTTTTTCGTATTTTGGCACTATACCATGAGGTGCCACTCCTAAAGCAAAGAATAAATTGGTTTCAAGATGGAAACGGAATGCAGATAATCAAGCTACAACAATTAGGTTAGAGCATAACTGAATTATGCCGTCATTACAAAGGACCGTACACGAGGAAGGTGAGAAAAACATGAATACAAGCGCAATAATCCCGGACACCTTGATGTACGAAATACCTGATAGGAAAAGAAAAGAACGCTAAAGGTGTTTCAAGCGCACAAAAAATATAGTGAAACAAGAGATACAGTTCCAGGATTCTACAAATGGAAAGATGTTGACCGCAACATTGTACGAAAATCGAAATGTTGGCAACAAAGACCAGCGGCTGTTTAAGACGAACTCTGGAGTTCAAGCAACATCGCTAGACAAAAGAAATTTTTCCAAACTTAGCAGTACTTGGAAATAGAGTGGAAATTTTTGAGTAATAACAATGCGGCTCTATTTTTTTCCGAATTCAGGATATTTTGAGAGCATGTGTAGTACTCATGAAGCGGGCACTGAAAACAAATATGCAGCTCACGAATCATGTGCTTGTTTTTTGTGTAGCATGTGTAGCTTGTTGGAAAATACATCAAGATGTGAAATTTAAGTGTGGATATGTTTTTAGGGGGGATGGAGGGCAGATACGACTGAAAATGCAATTTTTCAATTTGCATAGCACAACATTTCAGCGCTACTGACAATTGGAACCACGAAGTGGTGGCGTTTCACGCGCAGTGTAAAGCATTTCCAAATGGCCATAAACGCGCCCGATCCCGTGACCGCTCTCGGAATTTGAATGACGTTTTCTCTTAGGACTGCTTTTCGTCAGTAAAGGAATAATTTTCGTGTAACCGCTGAAACTTTTGTAAACTATTTCTGAATATCATGTGCTCTTTCTGAAGCAAGAACGTGTTGTTGAAACCAGAACTGCACTTTTAAAAAGTTTTTTCTTTAAGAAGGCCCTGAAATCTGAGTAATAAAACATTTTCATTTTCATCTAAGCAATGGTAATACCTACACGTATGTTTTTGGTCCAGAATATTACCCTGGACACATGTATGACCGAAAGACTTTTCACCATTTTACATATGAAATATTTTCCCCAAATGTTGATTCAAAAGAAACAAAAAACAGTGTTTTAACAAAAATGTGTTTTAACAGTATTTAGGTAGCAATGATATAGCCACTCTGCGCTGTTTTTGTAAGCGTCATCTCCCGGATTTATACCACTATATATATATGCACTGAATCCGTGTACATAGACACTAATACATATCCGGGAGAAGACGCCGATGGTGATGGTGAAGGCAAAAAACAACTGAGAGTGCCCACATCATATCAATTGCAACACTGGTAAAGAAGAAAAAAAAAAGATACCATTTGTCTGTATGTATATATATATATATATATATATATATATATATATATATATATATATATATATATTACTGTATGGATGGATGCACGTACGCAAAATGGTTTTATTAAAGTTTCAACTGGTGGTCATGTCTTTGTCAGAATGGATTCATAATAAGTTATACGCACTAATTATAGGTAGCTGGAGGTATACAAAGATGAAGTGCAACACAATCAGATGCTATGCGCAACGAGAACATTGTACAGGCGCATGGGGGACAGAACAGTGCACTGTGACTCACAAGGTTAAAGAAAGAGGCTGCACTGTGTCTTTCTTTCACCTTCCTTTCTCTCGAATTGACGATGGACATAATCCGGCATCTCCCTCTATGGCATGCCTTTTAATCTTATCATAGTTCTGTCCCGTGTCCTCACAGAGCTATGAGACTGTTTTCTCGTTGCTTTCCGAAAAAACAATAAGTGCCACCAAATAACAGTGTAGAGGGTGAATAACAGTGAAGGCAGAAAAATTATTACAATACAACGTGCCAGTTTTTGGCATTTAACGCATTTTCAACTAACATTACAACAATCATCCAGACGATGATATCACAACGTGTTCAAAAGTGTTTAGTGCACGCAAATATTTATTCACCTGCAATATTCTTTATCAAGGCAAAAATTACACTTGAAGACTGTGGAATCACTCGCGCACATGTATTACAGTGAACTAATGCATGATATTTGATGTTTCAAGTAGGCCCGTCGCAGGAAATCAACTTCTGCAATCCATGTCAGAGAAAAGGCGTACGCGATTCTATACAAACTGAGCGATAAGATAACAAAATCTGTGCGCCCTTTCCGTACGTAATAACATTTCATGTTTTCGCCCTTGTATTGCGATCCTCCCGGAAGTCATTAGCGAGGTTAATCACGACTTTCTGTTAGTTGATACTTTTAGATAATTAGAAAAGGTGACTTTCAAAGTAGCTCTGGAGCAGGTTCTCAGAAAGAATCTGTCAATAATTAAACCTGTCTTAGTGAAGCAGGATACTAAGCCAATTACTCTGTGTACCTCCGTGAGATAACACTGGAAGAGTCAATGCAGATGTTGGCGGTCAATATATCACACTACAATCACTGCAGCAACAGTAGCATACTATGATCATAAAATAATAATTATACCACGTGGCAGTGTCAAATAATACTAAAAGGAAGCAAAAACAATGAAAATATCTTTATCCGTTTCATAAAAGATCAGCGAAAATACCACTGATAACTCGCAAGCGCATATATGTAGCTTTCTGTGTATCACGCTGCACTAAATCTCGTAGCGTTTATAGTTGAATGCAGTTACTACAGCGTACTTGTCTCTAATTCATCACCACATTATTGCGACAATGTAGTGACCCCAAACATACAGCGTACAGTAAACTTAATGAGCCTCAGTATTATGAAAAACCACACAAAATAGAACACGGTAAGTGACAAAAAAAAGAGGAAATTCATTTGTATATGAACGTGCTTTCAGTAACATGGATTCATGAATATTAAAAAATAGAAATCTGGAACAAAAAAAGAAAAGCGGGAAAACACTAAATTAGAAAATCACCGACTACAAGCTAGTGGTTAGTTAACGACAAGTTCTAGTGCATGGTATAGCAAGATTATGCAATGGTTTACAGGTGACTGTTAGGTTTGCTGCTTGGGTTAGCGAGCTAATGCCTGCCGCTGCTCTCTGTACAAGTTAGGAAAGACGCGACGATGCACTTTCGGAAACTAAACGAGGAACGTTGTTTAGGCCGCACTGGCGTTCAACAAAAGGCCAAGGCGCATTACTGTGAGACAATTCAGGGGGAATTAGGTGGAACTAATTGCGACAACATGCTTTCTACATCGTATACTCTGAGCTCGCGTTCGCTTGTGCTGTCACAAAACTCGTAAATCCTGCCTATTAATTCCAATATCTAACTTTGTCCTAGGAGTAGGTAACCTTAGACATGTCCAGAATTGGGTTAGATCATGCAGAAAAAAACTGTACAGTTGAGTTTAGGAAAACCGGAGTCATTTCAAATGAAGATTAGATTACGACAAATGAGTAAGCATGCTTGCAAAAAAAACAACTAAAACAACACCCAGTCCAGGTAAAGCCACTGAAAGTGCTTTGTAAGTAAAGCGAACTAACGATTTTTTTTCGATGCTTGCTATTCCGTGCGCTTAACAATATGGGAAGTTGGCAATGCGACCGCCGTTTCATTAGTACCGAAATTTACAAGAACTTGTTGGCAGTGCAATTCTAACCTGACGCATAGATAAGGCAGCTGGGTTAGTGGAGATGTGAGCATTTCGTGTAGTTATCACGTATTCAAATGTGACCGTTTTATGGAGCTTGTTTCGCAATTATTTCGGTGTCTGCGTTTGCGTCATTCATTGGCCGTGAATGAAGAAATAGGTTTGTCCATCACCAAGCAAGTGACGAAGACGCAAATAAACAGGTTCCCCAAAAAATGTTCGTAGAAGTGAGAATCGCCCGTAGGCGTTCTCTGTGGCAAGCAAGTGTTCGGTCATGGAGCCACATCAGTGCTTAAACGTCTTCGTAAAAACGGTGTAAAAACGGCGTAAGTGTTCATGTGTGAGTGGTACATTAACTTCAAAAGAAATAGTTAGGGAGCAGAAGACAGTAATTTGTGAGGACATTTAGGGTAGTTGGAAAGCGTCATTTTTCAAGCACAAATGATCCTTCCATTTCTTAAGGCAATGCGATTAAGCCCGATTACACTAGTGTGTTCTTTTCTTCAAGAGGATGCTCGAGCGGTATCAAAATATATGGCGAATTCTAGATATTCGCTTGTGTATTGTAGCTGTTGTAGCGTTATTCAGCAACTGTTGAACAACTGTTGGCCCCAATGGCTGCGTGTTTCGCAACGCCTAAAATATAGCGGCTGTTTCAGCGATACCTTGGTCAAAAAATGAATGAATTTAATGAAATAAGTATGATGTGAAAAGCAAAATTTGGCCGCAATATGCGGGTGTGGCAATTTTTAACGAAAGGTGTAGAAACGACTGCAATTGTACGTTCCTTGCTAAGACCTCTGACAAGTGACACAAATCTGCACGGATACGTGTCAGCACACTCACCACTAATTTCCTTCATTCTTTTCTCTCTCTCTGTAATCATTATATTCCGCTTTCCCTCTTTCTTGATGTAGAGTAGTCAATCATGAATGTTTATGGGTGCCTCGTTCTCTTAGTCTTTCTCCTGCATTTTATCTTTCTTTCTTTCCTGACAAAATAAAATGACAAATCAGAGGTCTGTACTGATAAGTATTAGTCTATTTTCTTCTCACTCAAAGCAATGCATAACAGCAGCGTGTAATAGATTTCATTCGATGTGTTTTTGTTTAAGCAGCCTAGTATATGAATGACCATTCGAAGAATGAGACTACCGCAAGCAATTTTGAGAAAAGGAGAGAATTCTACGCCCTTGAAACAAGGCAGACGCTATTCAAAAAACAACTGCGGAATAAGCAGTCAAGACTTTCCTGGCATATTCATCCAATAACTGCGCTAACGGCAACTCGTTTCCTAGCAGCTGCGCTAAAGTGGCGCCTCATACTCACGTCCTGTATGCAACCCGTATGCGACTTTCCTTACACTAGCATTTTTTCCCCCTGCAGTACAAAGGCGGGTTCACAATGGCTATTTGGCGGTGAAAACCGTTTGCAGTGCTCGTAACCAAGATGAACGACCCATCACAAAAGCGTGCTGGCCGTTCGCTCTCGCGTGGTTTCACGGCAACGGGGAAGTTTCTGGCCGCTATTTGACGCCGGCATTCTGCATGGGTCACCCTGCTACGAAGGCCCGCAACTGTTCTGCTTCAAAAAAAGGCCGCAAAGCCAATGACGTCAGCAAACTGCAACCGCATAAACTTACACGCTTGCGATACGGGACAGGCGGATGCTGGCGTGCACTTGCAACATGTGCGTGGACGTCAGATGAACGCCGAGTTGCATGAAATACTCATGGAATGCATATATTCCACGTAGCAAGCACATCCATGGTCAAACATTTCGTGTGATACCACTAAGAGGACTGGCCTGAAAGCTGTGCGTGCTGTGCTTCATCTTGCTCGATCGGCACGAGTGCGCTCGCGCATTGTCACGCGACATTTCACTTTACGTAACTGTATTATCGGAGCCTGTAAGACATGTTACGTTAGTTTAGGGGTGCTAAAGAGCTTAGCCAACCTAATATTAAACGTAAACCTAATCAGTGTTGCCCTCTTGATTTTTCTACATTGTTGCAATGTAGAGGCTAACAATCGTCATTCAAAAGTACATTCATGCCTAAGAAAAGTTTGTTGGGTTAGTGTTGTATTCTAGAAATTTTGTAAGGCAAATACGAAGTTGGGACTGCTCAAAGGATCTGCCTTCAAAGAGGATGGCGGCTAATACAACATAACATAATCATCACATAAAGTTGCTCTATAATACTATGCACCATCGGAAGTGTCCAGTATAATCTGAAATAATGGACACATATAATTTTTGAACAAAAAATCCATATTTTGAAACGCAGTGATTATGATCACGAGAAAAGCAAAAAGGTATGAAAGGGTTCTATCACTATAAAAAAAAAAAGAATTATTCATTCGAATTCACGGCCGTTCAAGAAACAGGTTTTCTGCAAAGTGGAGTACGTCTTTAGTTTTGATGTGACTTGCGTGCTTTTTCATACGCCATGCATAATATAGATCTCCTTTATGTTCTGACCGAAAAACTTGGAGCACCGCACAGCCTAAACGCGTGAACATACGGTACGCATCTAGGCACTCGAGTGCGTCTCGAGTCTAATGGCCATAACTCGTGTTTACAGCTCCCATTTTCGGGACCGGCCCGGATGACGCCTGCGTTTCATATAAAGAGCATGCGTTACGATCGTGACCTGGAGTGTTCAAGGGTAGCGCGAGGCGTCTACTCTCCGTCCACACATTGTACATTCTTTTCGTAGACATATTTCTGGGAATTTTACGCTTTTCTCGCTGCAAGCATCGCCATAAGAGTCCCTATGTGTTTCATCGTGGTCATGGGTCACAGGACAGGCTATAACTTTCACGTACGACCTTTGAAGGAAGGAGTATTCTTGCGCCTTTCTGAACTGTTTCTCTAAGCCTTTCGACACTCAGCGCGTTTCTTTTCAGGCTACTGCAGTGACATTTGGTACGCTTAACATTGGCCGCAGGGAATAAAAAAAGCACCAAGATAATCTTTCATAGCTTATGAGCAAGAATCTGCGTGGACAAGAAGCAGCAAATTGAATTACGATGGTCATGGGCTTTGACGACGTCTGAGGCTCTAGTGTTAAGTCATCTGATTGCGACTAAGCGGTAAAGTGCCTCGTTATTTTAAGCAAGTTTTTTTAGGCACTCTACACTTATATCTCTCTAATCTCCTTTCAGCGAGTAGTTACGATTGCAACAACCGAAATGGGATCGAAGACAAGTAGTCTCGGCTTCACGCTTTCTTTAGATTGGTCGCAAGCAAAAAAAGAAGTCACTATGAAAGTCAGTTACGAAAGTGTAGGGCGGATGTACGTCAACCGTTGCCAGAAATGACGTTCTAATTGTGCTTACACCAGTAGTACCTCACTAGCGCTAACTTCAAGATGGACTTTAACTTGTGCTTCTAAGCATTATTCCAGAATGACTTCACTGAACGGGACTGTAGCAACGGAGTAATTTATGCCATGGGAATGGGGTTGTGTTTAAAACAATGTCATGATAAAGAGACGTTCACAACAAAAAGCAACGTTACATTCATTCAAGTTGAATTACATAATATTGTATCAACGAATATTTGTTTTTCCTTTATAATGAATGAATTGAAACACTGTGGAATGTGAACACTGTAAAACAAAACAACGGGATATGTATAGGTTCCTGCATAGCCCCGTACTTGAGCTATCCTGTTTTTAGCAAAAGTATTAAGGTTCTTGACGAGCGTGTAAGGCACACTGATGTGATTACTGTTTTCAGATTTTTAGACGACTATCTGATCGTTGCCAATAATGTTCATCACAATTTTTACGCGGTTCTTACAACTCTAACCATGTTCATGACAGTGTTATCTGCCCTGGTGCTGACGCATGAAGTACCAAATGACAATTTCGTAAGATTCCTTCACCCCGGGCTGTATTTTTCACCAGCAGGAGTATGGTGGAGCTATGAAGCGCGAGGAAATAAACCGGTTCTTCCGTTCACGTCCGCTCACTCAAACTTGGTAAACCACCTGGTGATAAGTTCGTGTTTTTGAAATTCACTAATAAAGTGGTGCCACCAAAAGCTTGATGCAATCTTCTGGGCTCAAGCTAAACGTTTGTTGGACTCTGTTTATCCCCCGCGTGGGTTAACCAGCGTCGCCGAAAATATAAGCAGGAATAGGAGGGCAAACGTCAGAGACCATGCAGCTGGCACTAAGGCAGCCAAGGTTGCTGTAGTGCCCTACATACATGTTATTTCACATAACTTGCGAAGGACAGCGAGAAAGGCTGGTGCGGATGTAGTGTTTCCTGCTGCCGAATGGTTACAAGGAATGTGCAAAAAAAGTTAACGCAGACAGTAGCGGGAAATGGGATTGTAAGATCAAGCACCGGGAAAAACTCGTGAATTGTTGTTGTGGTGTTGTTTATTGTACTCATTTAACTTGTGATTGCGTGTATATAGGCCAATCTGAAATGTGTGTGAACGAAATACTTAGGCAACACAAGTACAACGTAGAAAAAAGCTGTAACTGGTCATTTGGTCTTCACTCTCAGAGGCGTGTTGGCGTCCCTGTGTTTCAAAACACCCGTATTCTTTATAAGGTCTGTGACAAAACTATGCGTTAAATCATTGAAACCTACGAAATTGACAAAATGAAAGAAAATTGTGTGAGTGTGGCTGCCGTAGCTTTTTAAGCTAAAGAAGGACCTGGAATCTTCACTTTGACGTTGGTGAGTGTAGATTATCGCAATCGGTGATGACGCGTGCATGAGCAGTGCTGTAACTTAAAAAGATCTTTTCCAGGATTTATCAGTCTGCTGTTATTGTATAATTAGTATTTGTGGTCGCGAAAAAAACATTACTTGTGAAGTAGCACTGTGTATGTGTCTCACTTTTTGTGTCCTTGCCGTGCTGGGCTATACCCATATAAACGATGCAGGGACTGCTCAGCAGTAGTGCACACCATTTTGTGCAAAGGTTTTGTTTTTATTTCACCGTATTTTCATGCCCATTGCGTCGGATGCACTCCAACCTCAGTATTTCCGCATACAATACATCCAAGTGATGTATCACGCAGATGGCGCGTTTGTTACTACGTCAATCGATTCCACTCATTCTGGTTTGAACGATATCGACAAATTTCGTCAATGGTGCGCCTTTGCATGTAGCACGTCACCACGTGTTATCTGCACACGAACGCCTTGAAAAAGCCACTCTGTAACAGATGTTATCGACTGCTTGCGACGCACGCTGTCAAACGGAAGTGAGCTGCCACTGACATTTAGTAGTCGAACATTGGCGCTCGTTTTTTCCTACCTATCTGCTACCACCCACTCAGCACCTTAGCAAAAGTCAGTAGGATATCGGGCGTATCGACATTTATAGGGTTGGGAGAAGAGTGACGTTTTGATGAGACGTCTGTTTTCCCAGCTGGAAAGAAAAACACAGCTCTATGTTGTTGCCAAGGGTGACAATTGGCTACGTCACAGCTTCGACCGTGTTTTTATTGGGAGATTTCATGGAAAATTGGTTCACATTACAACTTTCACGGGTATGTTCAGGAAAGTTTCGTTGGATTGGTCTCCGGGTGCAATTTTCAAGCGATCAAGAATTCAAATAAGGTGAACGTAACGATCCATTCGCAGTCATGCGGCAGAAAAGTATCATTTCAGAAAACTACCGCATAAAGTTTCCTTACATGTCCATTCGACCTTGTGGTCATAGCAACATATTTACTAGTTCAAAAGCGAAGAGAACTGACACAGGATAAATTGTCAACATTTCGTAAAACTATTTTGAACGCAGGAGTGAGAACAAATACTGACAGGCCTGAGAGGAACGCGCACCACTGTTACTGAGAAAGCTAGATGAGGGGCATTACAACAGCCTTTTTTAAACTCTCTCTGGGCAACTACTGCAAGTAAACTTGCTTGGCACTCACAGGGCTGTAAATTATCATAAGTTCTGTAAAGTGCGAAAATACGCAACATGCATTGATTGATATGTGGAGTTTAACGTCCCAAAACCACCATATGATTATGAAAGACGTTGTAGTGGAGGGCTCCGGAAATTTCGACCACCTGGGGTTCTTTAACGTGCACCCAAGTTTGAGCACACAGGCCTGCAACATTTCCGCCTCCATTGGAATACGCAATATGCATGTTGTTCCTAAATATAGATAGCGTGATTCTCGCTCCACATCTGTAAGGGTGACGCAAACTTGATACTGCGAGGTTCAGACAATGGCTGACGATGATGACGAATTATCGCTAAGTCTTCTGTAATTGTTTGGACGTATCCTAGTACCCGCTGATGGTTAGATTCTCATTTTTAAACCGGTTTTTATGTAACCTGTTTAAAATGCTTTATTACACAACCCGATTCCTTTCCTTACATGAAGCCTGCGGAGGGCCTTCTTGCTACAGAGTTTCTAGCATAGGTTTGGCTCCGCAGTAGATTACAGGGTTCGTACGCAGCGGATTCTTGTTTGAACGCCATGGTATCTGACACATTTTCCATTTCGCATTTTGTTTTTATTTCGCGCTACAGTGGTTGCGGACACTGGCGTTGGCGGTGGCGGAAAACTGCTGCGCCGAAGTTAGCCCTTTTAATCTCATGACAGCATTTGCTCTAAAAGCTTTTCTAAACTTGCGAACACTTTATGTTATGGAAGTTACTTCATGGTAATAAAGCAAAAAAATAACCTTATAGGGCTGCTCGTGCAATCGCTTGAAACAAATAATTCATAGGCAAGGCTATCATTTTCTTCTTCGTCAATCTATCAATTCTGTCCACGGTGCCCACCCCCCTCCCGAGATATTCTTGCACTATGTTAGGCTTCGAACTGTATCTATGATGAACTCAAGTTTGAGAAAGTGGCGATGTCATGTTGTCATTTGCTGATGTTTGCGACGGTGTCATAATGACGCTTGTAATTATGGCACGCTGTAACATCACGATGAGGTCATCTGGTGACGTCATCCGGTTATGATGTTCCTTGTAGCAATCGTGTTGGTGCTGACACCATGGCACACCACCAGAGAACAATAGCACCACCAGTCGAGTTTTGTGTTTGATGAGGCATCTGAGTATCACATTACACAGAGACGCAATGTACCGTGTTTTTAAACGTGTCGACAATTAAAAGGTTGATGTTAAAATATATCCAAAGCGAAACAAAATTGTTGAGAACATTACAGCGTTTAAACAGCCATGTCTAATCGTTTTTGTAGTTGCTTTATGTCTAGCTTTGTATAAGTAACCATTTAAAGAGAAGAAATGTAAAAGGTAAAGGCCGGGATTTCAACCTGACGCTGCAGAACATAGTCTGATGGAATAGAGAGATGGGGTTCACAAAGAGGGCAGGGCTAGATACACGGGGGAAACTTATATGAAAATGAACACACGCACACTCTGCTGGGAAGCTGAAACTAACTGAGCCATGTCGAGGAGACTACCTGGTTGCTGTAAACAATGACAGTTGACGTTTAAGTGCAACACTTCTCAATGTAAGCAATATATTTTTTTCATTTTCACAAGCTTATTAATTGGGAGCAGTAATTGTAAAAATTTACCAGCTTTTCCAAGCTTAGTTTCTTGCTTATATGACGCCCTCAGAATCAAGAAATGCTAAAAACTGTGTGTTCACAATAAGTGTTTAACGATTTAGAGTACTTTTTACTCGACTACGGCAAAACAGGAAGCCATCCGAAATACACAGTACCGCTGAGACAAGGTACTAAGGCGACACCTTGGTCAGGCTGCGTGCGTGGAGCTAAGTTTACAACAACACTATGTCTCTAAGACATCGTGAAATAAGGCAATATGTTAGGCACTTGCCGAACGCCCAGCCGCCTTGAACTGAGGGCTGCGTTCATACTTCTGAATAATGTCGATCAAAAAGCAAATATTAAGCATATTTTAAGCGAGAAACCAATACTTCAGTTTAGGTGGTGTGGTCTTTCACTAAAACATACACAATTGCGTAATTGTAAAGACCCTGGTGTGCCTGATCCTGCGCCAAAAATGTGATGATATGCACAAAAAGATCACGAGTGAAGGCTATAGTCTTTTAACGACATTTTTTTCTGTATTTCTTGGTTCTATTTAACGTCTAGCCTTTTTTTATCTCTCTCTTTCTTGTTATATTTTGCCTCTACATCATTTCTTATTTATCTACATTTTTGTCTTTCACACGCTTCTTTCCCTTTTCTTTTTTTCGTCTTTCTTTCTTTCTTTCTTTCTCTCTTTATAGCTTCCTCTCTTCTATCTGTTTGTATATCTTTTCTTTCTGCCTTTTTTTCGTGCTTTTCTCTCTGTTCTTTGTTTTTTCTCTGCCTCTTTCATACATAAGTATACAATCTTCTTTGTCTTCTTTCCTTTTCTTTATATTCGTTTTTGCCCTTATTTCTCTTCATTTCAAGTTGTTTTTGTAGTTGTTCTGTCGCCTATCAAACTTATTGATTTTCGCGCGGGGCAAATCGGCCCACCTGTCCTGATACCGAAGCAGAAGACAGAGCAACAATAAAGAACGAGAAAAAAAGACGACGACAAAGGCACATGCCGGGGATGAAGATAATAGCGTTCTGTTCACTCTTTGTAGACTAGCGGTCAGCTAAAACAGCTCTGCCATTGATGATGAACCCTGGAATGCGTAGCGAAAGGCGAGTGGAAGAAAGCGATAACCTACGGGCTATGGGCCATCGCATGCACCGCCGGAGGGACTTGCTGGCTTCCAAAAGGCGCAGTAGAAGGAAAAGTGGTGCATACCCCGGCTGTGAAGCTATAACCGGTAGTTTTCAAGCCCAGTTCGGTACTTGGCGTAGGCAGCCATATACTTGTTCCTTCTATTCTTGTCTATAGAGAGCACCGAAGCGGGGATGCAATATACGCGATTTCTAGGCAGGTCAATGCACGCCTCAGTTGGTAGACGAGGAACGCCATTTGCTTGGTACGGACACGGTCGTACGCCAATATGCATTAACCGAACAGGCCTCGAGCCATTGCCTCTTAGGCTCGCTGCTCGGACGTCTGACCTGTTTACCTGCTCAGGCGAAGTTTCCTGTGTTTTTTTTTTATGCGCAGCTCGGAGTCTTCGAATTGATTCTATGGAGTTGTCAGTAGCTTTCGCCTATCTTTATTCTTCGTTGTCAGGTGAGCCAAGATGTTACTGCATCGAAGTACAGATTAATATTGTGAAGCTGGCTGAGCTGTTGCCTAGTCGTTCTTTGAAAATGAAAACACCTAGCAAAACACCTCAGCAGTATGAATTTTATTCAAGAAAAAAGTACACTTCAAGAAAAAGATGGTGGCTTAGCCCTTGTTTTTTTAGAGTAACAATAGGTTCAACGACGTAATTTTTTTATGGCAACATGCAAGCAAGCAGAGAAAAATTCACGTACGAGCTTAAAATGTAGACCTATATTGTGTGTTGCGCGATCACACTTGGCTGTCTCGTATCGCATTCTTCCTATTTGCAAATATATGAAAAGCGTGTGCAATTTGCTTTGCATTTATGTGTCACTGCCTTCACATAACTATTCATGTCCTTGCGAAAAACTGACGTCACTCAAAATCATCACATCAAATAGTGGAATATAAGTTGCTAAGCTCGTGATTCATTCCATATTACTCTGCATTATCTATTGTATTCACGGTGTGGATTCAAGAGTACCTTGGCATCTCATTATGAAAACATATCTATTTGATATGTGTGCGCAGACGCGCGATGAGAAAGAGAAAACAAGGATGGATCAGACGCAACTGCTACCTAGGTTTGGACAACAACCACTGACTCTTTCGTAATGAAAAAAGAGGAAACAGATGTCAACAGGTAAGTGCGCAAACAACACAGATAATGAAAAATATGGTCGACAATGTGATTTGTTGTGGTTTTTCAACCCAGAAGAACGATATCCTTCTGAGGTACGCCAATGTGGAGGGGTCCAGGAATTTCTACCACTTAGGGTTCTTCAACCTAAATATAAATCTAAGTACACAGGCCTGAAACACTCAAACACCTCTATTAAAAATGCGGCCGCCACAGCTGGCATTCAATCCCGCGACGTACGTGTCTGCACACGATTACCTGAACCACTGGTGTACCATGGCGCATGCAAAAAGAAGTAATCACACGCAAAGTTATCGATAAATGTGCGGCGGAATTGCTTTTTTGTTCACTGCGTATCCGATGCCAAGAGAATGAAACAAACCTCTACCGATGCTGCTTCTTCTCCGTTTTTGTCCAGTATTTTCGATCGAGGTCACTCTAGCCATGCGTGATTGTGAAGCTGGCACTTGTGGATACAATTTGCAATCTTGCGAAAAAATCTAAGCCAAAGAGCGGTTCGCGAGTACGCGGTAAGCCACGTGTCATGCCGTAAACCAGAAATCTGTTGAATAGGTTCATCGAATATACAAATTACCATGGTGTGACGTACTCGAACTTCACCGTGCAGACAAATACGTAGGTCACACACCAAAAGTTGTGAATTTACGCTAATGTGATAACCAAGAAATATCGGACAAACTCTGTCTACCTGCGTTAAACTGCAACAATTCTCTTATTTTATATGGCTCTGCCAACCAAATACTCAAATTACATATCTTAGATCATTCAAACATAAAATTAGCCTGAACAGCAGCATGTACTGACATTCTGTAGTTAGTGGTTTAGTTTTCGAAGAACATCTAAAAAAGTCTGTCTGTCCCACGATTCAGTTACCCGGCCATATTCAATAGCACTGGGAGTTGGGCAAGTTGGTTTGGGTTCAATGTTAAGAAAAATGCAAGAAGACGAGGCACAAAATGAAGTGAAAACCGGTGCCCATTCTTGTGTTTCTCTTCGTTTTGTGACTTGTCTATTTTCTTTTGCGTCTTTCTTATACCCCTGTCACACGGGCACTTAAAAGTCTTTTAAGTAAGCGGTGTTTTTCCGAAAAAGAGTTCCTGACAGCAGACACACGGCACATAGCGAACTCCTTTTTAGAAGCAGTCTTTTTCGTAAACGGCGTTCGTCGATCTCTTTTACGGCTCCGAATGAGTAGCCTGGAAACCAATGGGCGCCAGCAATTTTTGAGTGGTGGGAAAAAAGAGTGAATGCTTATTTTTCTGTCACCAAAACTCTTTGTAAAAACAAATTTCATATCCTGCAGAAGGTGTAATGAACTCTTTTAATGGTTATTTCCTTTTCTACTCTCGTAAGCAGCTACAACGCGTCGGCAATATCACGTGGTGACGCTCGGTCTTGCGCTGCTTTACCCTCTCCTTGGCGGCTTTTGCAGCGTCTGCCTCGCTTTCCAGAGCGAGAAGGCAGGCCGTGAGGCTTGCGATCCTCGCTTTTACTCCCGTACGGTCGCCCATAACGTGTCGAGAGCAGTCCAGAGCAGCGAAAAAGAAATACGGTAAATAAAAGCACAGTGGTGCCAGACGGACTTGAGCACGTCGCTAGTTATGGGAATGCTTCCTTATCTAGTGCAAAAAACATTCACATTGGTGTTTCTTCATCTCTTAATCTTAAATTTATTTGAAGAAACGAGCAGTGCAACAAGTCTTTAATTTGTACATCGTGATACATCGTTTAATTTTCATTGCTTTTCTTTTAACTGCTAGCGCCACGCTTTCGCTAGCGTCTTCGAACGAAAACACTAAAAGGGGATGGTTGCTGCCGTGTGTCTGCGCCGCAAACACCTCTTTGTTAAAAGTCTTTCAACTTCGTTAAAGACCGCTTACTTAAAAGACTTTTTGCGCGCCCGTGTGACACAGGTAAGAGCTATGTAGTTGACCACTGTTTAAACACTTGCTTAAAGGCCAGCCATCTTGGACTGGTAGCTGCGTTCATACTTGTGGGCATTGTCAATCAACAAGCCAATATTTCGCATATCTTTGGCGCAACATTCATATATAAATATTTGGTGGTGTGTTCCTTTACCAGAAAATATTTACGTACACAATTCTAAAGACTCTAAGCTTTCTTAAGTTTCGCTGAAAATGCGCTCCTTTGCACATTGAAAATACGACGCTATCCACGAGAAAGTCCTCTGCAGACAATATGGTACCTGGCAGTGGTCCTGGCTTCTGCATAAAACCATGTTTCCTGACACCACTGCCAGATGGCGTCCATAGCTCACGCACTTGAGACCAGGTCTCATGTAGAACGGTCAGCAGAAGACATTTTTATTATTTATTTGTACCCATCGAAAATTTCCACCAACCGACCACGCCGATATTTTCCTCACAACCAATGAAGCCGCTACCCACACCGATGCTCAATTTTTGCGAAACAGCCAGAAACAATAAATAAACATTGCATTTGCAACTCCTGAAGCAAATATTTAGCCCTAAAAAACTGCTGGTGCTGAACAGTACACTATCCAACCCCCCCTCCCCCCCCCCCCAAAAAAAATGACGGCAATACCGCAGACGACTCTGGACATGGTCTACCGATAGGCAAATTTCAATAGGCGTTACTGAAAAAGTGCCGCCATATCCACGAAGTGAATGATGATGAGTGGGCGAAGCTCCGGAGGTAAACCTGGTAAACCATGAATCCTCTGTACATTTTGCCAACTCGATTTTATTACATCGCTCCCCCTAGCGTACGTCGCCGCACTAAATCGAACGATTGCCTTCAACCAATGACACGCGCCATATGTGACATCATTCCTATTTAGTAAGATCTCGCGTCTTTCATCAACTACAAGTACCGCTTTCTAGTTTATAACATCTTGCATCTTTTCATCATCAGCTACAAGTACCACCATCTAGTAAACACTACAAGAACTAAACGAGAGGTGGCTACATACAAGAGACGGTACCGCCATCTAGTGAACACTGCGAGAACTAAACTAGATGTGGCTACATACAGGGGACGCACAGCCCACGCCCTAAGGAGCTTCGCCCCTGAAAAATTAATGCGTCACTTGATCTTAGCAGCTACAAAAATCGTGACAAAAGCATATTAGAAATATGGCGAAAATAAAAAAATGATGACACTTTTTTTTATGTTCGCAACATTCACGGCCCCTCGGCGACTAATTTTTTGATATTCCTTAAATTTACATAGATGTTCTTTCTTTTTTTATTTACTCTTTTTGTTGTGCACTCATTCAACTTTTACATAAGAGCAGTTTTATAGAACCTCATACATTAATCAGAATTTCACTTTTGATAGGTTGCCCATCTACCTCTTGTATGGCTTGCGATGTCGGATGATGCCATCCGTTCTATTTCGCAAGCGCATAGGCAATGTACCGTACACGTACGCTTGCACCATCTCCCAGTAAAATACTTCTTGTGTGTATGTCATTTCATTCTTTTATGGTATTCCGAGTCTCAGAAAACTGAAGCAGTGAGCTTGTGAGTATGGGATTCTGATCAAAGAATGTATAAGCGTGCAACTGCCTACACAAAAAAAAACGTAGACGCTTGATTTTTACCAGTTTCATCTCGTCTGTCCTTCTTTGAACCTCCACACTCTTTATCACTGATCTCCACACTGCGTATGGCATATGGTCCATTTACTGAGCTTTTTGAAGCCCCAAATACTACATCTACATTCTCATTTCCGTAAGGCTAGATGCTGGTATTTTAGTGCTAAGCAGAAGTTCGTAAGTCAGGCTCTGGGTCGTGGCAGTTGCCTTTAGATCAAAGGGAAACACTAACCCCTCATGCCCATGTAGATAGGCGCGCAGTAAAAAAAAAATGTTTCATAAAAATGACTGCTTGATCCCCCACGTCTCCCTATTCTAGATTGCACTGAGTTTTTGCTTCATTACCTTCCACGATTTTTTGCCGATACATTTTGTGTTGCCGGAAACACTTTAGCGTAACGTTCCTCCCCACACTCATGCCACCTGGGCGCAGTTTTTTGCAACCGAAATGGCTCAAAGGCTAGCCGCTGTGAGATTATGGTAAACCAGATAACGGTGTTTTAGCTAGCTGCCCGGGCAGATTTCCACTGGACTTTCTATTATGAAGGCATTCAGAAAAATCTTTTTGCTAATTTGTCAGAGACTACTAACAGAGTAAGGAGCAATGTAGTCGTATTCTTTTTGTTCTCAATTCTCTAAATAGCGATGGCCTCAGTGTGCCTCGTAGCTATTATTAGTAGGGCGGGAGTAAACTTCTTAATGAGTTTGTCCTCTACATTTTTTTTCTATGGTTTGAGTCTTGCACTCTCTTTTCTGCTTTCTTATGGTGCCATGCGTTCGTTCTTCTAGATTCATATCACGTCAGGGGGATAGGTTTTTACATAGCGGTGCCTTTGATCTCCTCGAAGCATTCAGAGCGACTGGTAATTCACCCGCATGGTGGCGCTTTTCTGTTTGCGTGATCATCTTCTGATAGTCGATGCTGGAGGTTTATGTTTATTTTAACGGGTACGGCAACAGTAATTAACGTATGTTATCTTTCAATACACCTGCCTTGGTGTTGGTCCCCGAGAAATATACGAAGACTCATGAAACAAAACAACTTAAACAGGTAAAGCCCAGAAAATTCTAGGACCACCTTGAATTTCATTACCTTAAAGTGGCCCTGCAATACGTTTTTATGTAGTCATGTAATGCATTCAGTAAAGGAGCTTATATGCCTCAGGAGTTCACCATCTCAAATGTATTTATAATCAGTCCAGCACGAGCGGAGTAGCAAATATTTGTCGCACGCTGCAATTGCATTCTCTCTTCTCTCGTCTCGACAAAAACGTTAGAAGCTAAGCAAGGGGGATGACAAGGGGAAAGAAAACACATCATGCCTGACTTGTGATCTTAAGCACTTTTTCTGTTCCTTTTTTACTTCAAATACAAGGCTTCCAAGTGCGATGGCACGTGCACGTGTGTGTGGACAAGCCTCAGACTCTCGCGGTGGCGCAAGAAACGACCAGCTGCGCAATGCTCAAATCAACCAATGGCTGATACAATGGCTCTGATGAGTCATCCTTGAGCTTGTACCATCATTGGCAAAAGGAGAGAAAGCATTCTTTGTCTGTATTTGAGAAATCAGAGGGAATAGCAGACCGCACGCTGTGTTATAGGCTTTGGTTCGTGTTTTCCCGGGATCCTCTACCACCGATCTGCGGCGTTTTGTGAACATGATCAAGAAGTGTTGGGGGGCCCATATGAATATTCGTGGAACCACCCGTAAACTTGATATTCTCCGACGAGTGTCGTTTCAATTCTGCCCATCCCGCTATTTTCTTCTCCCTCGCTCTCTCATCGCTCTTTTATTCTTCTTCTTCATCGCAGGATAGCAAATCGGACGCGCGTCTCATTGATCTTTCTGCCATTGCTCGCTGCTCTCCGTCACTGCCTCCTGTAACTAACCCTATGTGATTATTGCAAAAGGGTGATCGAATCCTGGCGGCGGCGGCTGCGTTTCCGATGGAGGCGGAAATGTTGTAGGCCCGTGTGGTCAGATTTGGGTGCTCTTTAAAGAACCCAAGGTGGTCAAAATTTCCGGAGCCCTTCACTACGGCGTCTCTCATAGTCATATGACAATTTTGGGACATTAAACCTCGCATATAAATCAATTACTGCAAAAGGTAATAAACATCACTCTAGACAGTGCTTTAGTGTCATGTTACTGCTTCCTCTATATTGCAGCTTATTAGTGACCAACAGTCAATGCTAGTCAGTACCTGATCTGTTGTCGTTAGCTTGCCTTGCCTGAAGCAATGCTTTATTCCTTTTTACGATGGTCTGATCAATCAAGTTAAGCGCATCACAGAAAAATTACTCAGTTTGATTGCGTGATTTACTCAAAAAACAAAGTTTAACCTAGTATTTCTGTTTGCTTGTTTTGCATACACAACTTTGTCCGGCACATGTAATAAAAATTGTGATGTTCATTTTTTTTAATTTGTTCATGGTAGAATTCTTCAAATATCAAAAGATTTCATTCTCGTGCTAACCATGTACTTTGCCTTATACACTCGCATATCAAAAACGCATAATGTACGAACAAAGACACTACATCGGCTTGGTTGTAGTTAACGGTACATCATTGCATCTGTGAAGAACACAGTAACTGTAGTCGCTTAGCTGTCGTGCTGTAAACCTGCTGCGTCCTGTGCTGCCACAAAACAAGCGTCATTTTCATTTCTGCAGAGACGTTCATTATTCAAAATTATTACTAAGATAGCAGCTCCCTGCGAAAACGAGACAGAGACGAAGTCGAACCCCGGACTACAACGTTTCAATAGTGCGAAGAAAATGAGTTGACTACTATGCGCATCTACGGCATGTTCTACAAGATCATCATGAATGATGTCATGAAAGGGTGGCTGAAACTTATTGAGATTATTATAGAAAATGATTTGGAGGTCCCGATATTGTTCGTCCGTTCCTCTTTATCACAAGAAAATTTTCTCACGTACTGTTCGCAAGAGTTATCCAAAGCGAAGAAAAAGTATAGGACCAGCATCAATCCCCTATAATATATTGCCAGAATAGTACCGAGATCCATATTATGCAGTAATGTTTCTATGTCATTCAGAGTAACATAGCCAGAGCAATACAAAGATGTGAAGCACGAAAAGTGCAATGCAGTGATGCCCACTCTAAGCGTCAATATGATCAAAGATTGTATACTCTGTCACCATGGCGACAAAAAGTATGTTTCAAATAAAATGGTTGTCCATTCCTATTGAAAACGCTAATACTGCCCTGATTTAGCCAATAAAAAGGAAATCGACTAAGTGGTAGACGCTGTCGGTATCTCATTCAAGCTGTGACAACTGCACAGCTGCCTCATGCTGAACTACCAGTACTGCGCACATGGGAAATAACCTCATGTACTATAGATGACCACAATGTACTCAAAATCGTTAAACACTTTTTTCTAGACACACAATGGAAACAAGTCATTTTTTTTCTTGCGTACTCCTGAAACCGTGTACACAGGATTCAACCTCTATTGTTCAAGTAAAAAAATAGTTTGCCAATCGTGCATGCATGGTCATGATGAGGCACACGCAATGTATATAACAACTACAGTACTTATAATCTGACATATGCAAGCTATTCTCAACTGAAAACTGAATGCTAGAGGAATTTACTAGATAGTGTGCTCATTAAAAACTATTTGACACTAAAACAAACAGACAGTCTTCCAAGACGACGTGAGAGGTTTTCCGTCTTTAGCTCGATGCTTAGATATCGTTGCGTCAGGTGTGGATAATCGCATTCAAAAAGTAACATTTATATTACTACGTGGTTTCAAGGACACATGGGCTTCAGCGGAAGACGAGAAACGCCAAGACGGGGGGCGTCGAAGTCTGACGGGCGTGAAGCAGCCTGAATCCTGGCAAACACGAGTTCGTATTCCATGCTTACTATTGACACTAAGGCTCATTTTCCTGCTGGTGTGCCTTGTCATCATTCTCTCTTCGCTATGGTATGTTTGATCACTCAGAGGCAACGGGAGTAGCCAGAAACGCACGACAGCAATAAATAGAAGCAGTTTCGGGTGAAAGTGGCGCAAATAGTGTCAAGTTCTTCGCACACGAGGCAGATGAATGAGTCGTAAATACTCCTGTCTTATTGCAGTTCGCGTGGAGAAAGATACGTTGTACTTGCCTTATATTCGCTCTCTATGTTTACCACGACAAGACGTCCCACGTACCAGAAGTTTTGAGAGCTCCCCTGTGAGCATCTCCTTTCTGTGTGCGCTGTGCCTTTTCCGCGCTGTTTTCTAAGAATGTCCCACGTACATAACAGAACTCAGCTAAGTACGGAACGAGCGGTCGATACGCCCACATAATCGTGACAGAAAAGCAAGTGAAAATGCTTGCTTTGGGGCTGAATGCCCTTCTTTTCCTTCTTTGCTGATTCATTTCGCTTCTCTTTTGTAAGATTGATATTTTAGCGGCAGTGTGGTTACAAAGGTAAGACCTGGACATCTTAGATGGCTGTAGTTTTGTAATATCAGTGGTGTGATGATGCGTGGCTTTACATAGGGCAATAAATCCACGCACCATTCTTCACACGATTAGTTTCTCCTTCTGGTTCCCCTGATTAGGCTACTTTGAAAGGCCACTGCGAGAATTACAACTCTCGTATCTTCCAGCCAAGAGCCGTAATGAGCACTCCAGACTAAACTTCCACTGAAGCGCACTAGTTGGTAGGCGTGATGTTTGCAGCACCCTTGATAGAACGGTGGCATCGGAATAACCACAGATAGGTGTAGTACTTCCAATGAACTTCTGTTGATCGGGAGCAGAATGCTGTGTGACTTCATTTGAGTTATGTCTGTGATAGTGACACAGTGGTAATCGCGACAGGGCCGTGCATTCATAATAATTGTGCTTTACTTGAAAGACGAAGGTCTATAAGCTACAGGATGTGGCGCTCTTTTGAGCGCTATAAAAATGTGTGAATGCAACTTTAGTGAACGTTGAGATTGATAGAAAACAATACTCGCGACGCTGAACAGTTAGTTCAGTGACGTAAACATGCAGTAAACACATGGCTCTGTCCTAAAGTCTAAAACAAAACAAGAAGACAACGACAGAAAGGTAACGTGTACTCAACATTCCGTAATCCCAGGCTCATTTAGGACGTTCTGAGAAATAATGGTAGTGTATACTCGCTGGTATGAAATGTCATCGCTGACCGTCAAAAAAATAAGATTCCAGGCAACGAAGAAAATGTGCGGGACGCCGTCAGAACTGAAACTGAGCCGCCGCATATTAAGGCCCACATAAGTAAGTGCAAGGGGCTCATAAAAACCACCAGGCCTGCGTAACGCACAACAGAACAGTAAGAGCGGCCTTTCAGAGCGTTTTGTAAACATTATTTGGGTGACTGCTACGAGCACTCACCAGCACCGCTCAGAACAGTATCCTGAAATAGAAGGTGACACGGTAAAGTGGCTCGATGACCCCTTCACAGAGTCTGATGCTAGGGCCGTCCTTCACAACTTGAATAGCAGGTCAGCCTCAGGACCAGACGGCATCTCAAACAGACTGTTAAAAAACCTGGATGAGAGATGAATTGCGATGCTAAAGAAAGAGGTCAACAAAACTTGGGAAAGTGGAAGCGTGCCAGCAGAGTGGAAAGCGGCCTCGATTGTGCTTATTCCAAAACCGGGCAAGCCCTTAAATGTTGACAACCTAAGGCCGATATCGCTAACCTCCTGTGTAGGCAAGGTAGCGGAACATGCGATCCTCAATAGGATCTCGAACTACATAGAACACAAGAAACTATTCCCACAGAACATGATCGGCTTCAGGCTTGGCCTTTCCGCACAAGATGTGATGCTACTTCTTAAGAAGCACATTTTCAATAACAGCACTAGGGAAGTTAGGGGGATCTTAGCCCTTGACCTGACCACGGCCTTTCACACCGTATCTCATCGCTTTGTCTTGCAGGCCACGGCCACCCTAGGTCTTGGAGCAAAATTTCAGGCCTTTGTTAGGTCAGTCCTGATGAATAGAACGGCTACCATAAGGATCACTCAACTTAAGTCAGATGAGTTCGCTTTAGGAGCCAGAGGCACTCCCAAGGGGTGGTCATCTCCCCCTTGTTATTCAATATAGTCATGAAGGGCTTATCGGAGAGGCTCAGATCCCTGCCCAATATAGGCCACTCGCTTTACGCGGACGATATCACGATCTGGTGCCCGGGAGGATCACTCGCAGAAGTAGAAAACGCGCTGCAATCAGCCCTAGACGAAACGGAGTCCTACCTAGAAGGCACAGGCTTCCAACTCTCTCCAAACAAATCAAAACTGTTACTGTACAGGCCGGCCAGACAAGGCGTTAGGAGACTTCCACACCTGGACCAAATTCCCATCTCCCCTTTTGCAAAAAACTGACAGCGCATTCCACGAGTAGATTCAATCAGAATCCTAGGACTACTGATTGACGCGAGAGGGTGTAACGCCAAAACCCTGACGCACATAAGGATGCAGAAAGGGACTAAGTGAAGCCAACCTACTTCGGATCCATCACGCCTTCTTAATGAGCCACATTGATTATGTAGAATCGGCCCTTACCTGGACTAGAACAGAAAAAAAATAAGCTAGACACTCTCATCCGTAAGAGCATCAAAAAGGTACTAGGGGGAGCAGTAACCACATGCTCTGACAAATTAAGACAACTCGGTATGCACAACGAGATTGATGAAGTGATCGCAGCACAGGCCACCACCCAGGTGGTCAGGCTCTCGTCAACCAGGGCAGGAAGACGCACCCTGGACGAGGCTGGCTTGGCTCCCAGAATGCTTGCTGAACGGGAAATTACCTTATCCCGGGAGGTCCGGGAAACCTTTGTGGTCAGCCCATTTCCTCAGAATATGCACCCGCAATACAATGTAGGGAGGTGAAAAGCCCGAGCACGGGTGATATTACAGAACGCCGCCGAGAATCGAGAATCGACTGTCTTTGTCGACGCGGCTCAGAACGGCAAGTCTAGCACATTCGCGCTGGCAGTAATTGACAGCAACGGGGAATTACGCTCCTCAGCCTCGGTCAGGTTTGCTACGAGCGCAGTTGCAGAACAGGTCACCATAGCCCTGCCCAAGAACCGCTCACACACTACCGTGTTAACAGACTCACGAGTGGCCATCAAAGCTTTTGAGTCGGGTAACCTAGCGCAAGAGGCTGCCGCCATTCTAGAAAAAAGAACAGACCCTGGCACTCACATAATCTCTTGGTTTCCCGCCCATATGGGTGCAGACGTTCATCCGCACGTACGTAACCTCAACGAGCTTGCCCATGAACGTGCGCGAGATCTAACGCGCCGTTGTGGCATGGAGGCCTTATGCGGTCAGGATGAAATCGAGCATAACGATCCACTCCTTACGTTTAATGAAATCACATCTCACTATCCGCCAAGTAGAAGGGCCTATCCTCTTCCTCACCCGAAGTTAGATAGGTCTCAGTTAATTACATTTTGAATGCTCCAGACGGGCTCGTTCCCCTCGCGGGGCCTTCTCAGTCGTATTTCCACAGACGTTGACTCAAGTTGTCCGGAATGTAATGAAATTTATTGTTCCTTAGCGCACATGATTTGGCAATGCCCCACATTACCTAACGTCGACTGGGAAGAGGCACTCCGGAGCCCATCGCTCCAGGCACAAATACGGGCAATCCAGGGGGCCCAAGAAAGGGCGGAACATCATGGTGTCCCAGCCCCGACTTGGACGCGGCCAGCGGCTTCCGTGGGTCCCCGATAAGGGTATCAGCGAAAGCTCCTCAGCATCATATAAAGTTCATTGTCTGTCTGTCTGCTACGAGCACACTTGCGGGGTACCCAGTACGCCAGTAATCATCAAAAATTTTGTGTAGTAAAGTGCCATTCACTTAGTTATCTGTCGTCACTCTTCGAAGAAGTGTGGTACCCGCTACTCCTTTGTAAAACATTTGTGCTGTTTTTTTAAGGCTGTGACTGACGACGATAAAGTATTATGCATGAAGTTTTTGTTGGAGCATTTGATGACCCACTCCTTAACAATTCGCATTGTGTGGCGCCTGTTTGTTCCTTGGCTGTTTTGAGACACTTCATTACTCGTCTTAAAGCGATTTCTTTCCCGCCATGTGCCTTCCCCCTTCCCCCAAGGCAAGTTTCCAACGGAGTTACAAGTATCGGCGTGACTCAGCGGTTGGTATGCAGGGACCCGTGTACGAATCCAGTTTTAAATTTGGTGGTCTTATTTACTCAGTTCTTCCAATATTTTGAGGGATATTATTTACGGACTCTGGCGACGCGCTGGCGGTGGACTATACTATACGGCGCATGCGACCCTTGTTGTAATTTTATAACGTCTTTCGCAGTAAAATACCACTGCTGCATAGATGGCCTATATCAACCGGCAGGAAAGCAAGACCTCCAAGGCAGCCCCATTGAGCCATGCATTGCAAGATTAGCCACTGAAGATTAACTGTGTTAGCTGCAAGGTCAACATTGTACACCAAACTAAGAGCTTTTTTTTTGACAGGCTCAACTGGGGGCTGGAGCCCTCTCCTTCACATCCTTCACCCTCAAAATTTCTCTTGGTTTTGTCCTGTTCATTTTTCTTTTCTAATTGGCACTGCCTGCTATGCGGGCCGAGGATGTTTTTTTTTTAACTCACATAATGTAAGGAAAGATAAGATCGTCGTTTCTGGCATATTTCGCTGGCTACCACGACATAATTAGATCGTGGTCTTGTATCAGCTAAGCCCAAAAACTATATAAGGACGCCTCCCTGATAGACTAAGGAAAAATTTCAGGTCATAAAGAGACTGTTGTAGGATTCATCTCCATAAAAATTTAAAAGATATTTGCATGAAGTTGCCAAACCTGAATGAAGTGTGGTGCTGGCCAACCTTGTTCAATTTTCTTCGCTTTTTATTTCTGTGCTTTTCTCTTTATTTTTTTGGTCTTTTTCTCGTTTATCTCTATTCTTTCTTGAATTTTTTTACTCTCTTACTGGTATTTGTTTATTCGTCTTCCTTTATTTGTTCCTGGCTCATGGCAATATATTTCCTATTATCTTTTTTTTCTTTCCATTTCGAGCTGACTCACCTAATACGGTATATATACGTGGTTTCGCATGCATCATGCATTACGCCCAGTGACGAAACCACACGGCAGCCTTACTGCTTCGCCCTTATCGACATTAAGGCACTCGTAGAAGACGATGAAGCAGCCTTCCTGACGAGAACATGCGCTCAATATGCATGCAGTATTTGTGGGTTTCGCTGTGTTACCCAAGCGAAAACAAGAAAATAAGATCACAGCATACAATAGACCAGATCCCTAAAGTGCTGCGCACGTAATACGGCACTCGCCACGATGTGTTGGACACATCAAACGCTTACACTCTATCCAATTTTTTTTCCCGAAAAGAACCTAATTGCTAAAGAATAAAGCGAAAGTGTAAGAGTGAGTAAGTAATGAACAAAAAATTGATAAGAACCAATAATTAATGATAGAGACAAACTAAAAGAATGAAAGACATGGAATGAAAAACCAAAAAATGAACAATGAAAGAACAAGAAATTGAAAAAAAAACGCTGAAGTAAAAAAAACGACACATCCCAAGTACAGTGGGAATCGATGACATGCGAAGCACGAATGAGAAATGTTAATATATCACTTTAAAATCACCACAATGTTACGAGGTGGCGGTAAATGATGTCGTACATGACTTCCGTGTCATGATTACATGTTTGGATGTGTCGTTTACCTTCATCACCTATTCACGTCACATGATACCATACTTAGTGTATGTCGAGCTGGCGAAACGGCCGCGAGCATGCTATGAGCGTGATAACTTGTGATGTTCATACTAGACACGCGTGTCAGGATTATCATGTTTGCACCAGTCATATATTTCGTCATTCATTGACGTCATGTAACACCAAATTTAGTAAATGTTGAGCTAGCAAAACAGCCACGAGCGCGTCATGAAGGGGCCAATACACTCCAATGTAGCGTTGACGCGCGCGCACGCTGGGCACAGCGACGCTACGTTTGCAAAAGGCGGGCACTTATAGTCTGACGCCAGGCGTGGCCAGCGTCCGTCGGCGCGGCCCGATGGCAACCAGCGCGAAATGGGACATGCTGCATTTCGCGCCAAAGTGTTACCCAGAAAACACTGCGTCTCCCTGTTTTCATCAAGGAGGGACGCCGGACGCGCTGAAACGCACATGTGTCAAAGCAACGCAGCGTGGTGTGCGCCTGCGTGTATATGGCAGGACCAGCGTCTGGCGTGGCAACGCTGGCGTAACGCGACGAAATGAATGCCGTTGAGCACGCGCACCACGTCACGTTGAAATGTATTGGCGTCGTAACTTTTGCATGTAGTCATGCTCTCACATGATACGCATCTCATGATTATCATGTTTTGCACCGGTCACATACCTTCGTTATTCATTGCCATTGCATAATACCGAGTTTGGTATATGTGAAGCTAGCGAAATGGCCGTGAGCGCATCATGAATGTAGCATGTAGTCATGTTGTTACATGACACGCATCTCATGTTTATCATGTTTGCACCAGTATATTACCTTCGTCATTCATTAACGTACCGTAATACCAAATTTGGTATAAGTGAAGCTAGCGAAACGGCCACAAGTGCATCATGAGCGTGGCATGTTGTCATGTTATTACATGATACGTATGTCATGATCATCATGTTTGCACCAGTCACATACCTTCGTCCCTCATGCACGTACCGTAATACCAAATTTGGTATATGTGACGCTAGCGAAATGGCCGAGAGCACACCATGAGCGTGGAACGCAGTCATGTTGTTACATGACACGCATGTCGTGATTTTCATGTTAGGGTCTGTCGCTTGTGTTTGCCATGCAATCATGTCATACCAATACCATACCAGTTTTGGAACATGCCATGTGAACGAAATCGCCGCAAGAGCTGCAGGACCATGAAATGTAAATCATGACATTCCTGACATAAATGTCACGATTTTTGTGTTATGACTAGCCAATTATGCTCTTCATGCAGTCATTTTATGCCATACCAAGTTTGGTATTGATACCATTATCTGAAGGGCCATGAGAGCTAAAAGTCGTAGGCGGCTAGATTAAATAGATAGATAGATAGATAGATAGATAGATAGATAGATAGATAGATAGATAGATAGATAGATAGATAGATAGATAGATAGATAGATAGATAGATAGATAGATAGATAGATAGGTAGGTAGGTAGGTAGGTAGGTAGGTAGATAGATCGATCGATAGATAGATAGATAGATAGATAGATAGATAGATAGATAGATAGATAGATAGATAGATAGATAGATAGATAGATAGATAGATAGATAGATAGATAGATAGATAGATAGATACGCTCTAAGTCGCCGAAGTTTGCTAAGAAATAAGGCTGGTGTCTGAAATTCTGCGTGATTTCTTTAAGGCAAAAGTAACTAATCCCTTCAAAATCGTTTCCATCCTGTTCACACGGAAGTCTAGAATAAAAGCGCAATAGCATAATACTTGTAGTTTAAATTTTATATATACGTATTATTGAAGTCTTATTTCTTTTTGCTTCACCTCAATTTCCTAAAAAAACATTTTAAAGTCTCAAAGTCATATTTTTGGCCAATGCCCCGAAGTGGGTACGTGCAATAATATGAATAGATACAAGCAAACAAACAAATAAAGCTGTCGAATTTCATTAGGCTTGGCGCCTCTAGTGTGAAGCTTCTCGACTTTATTTTTTTCCAGCGTGTGGCCTAACTGGCCAAACAAGCTCGCATTTCGCAAAGTTCCTCGCATCGTCACGCGAAGCTGAAGTGGCGACTTGAGAGATGTTTAGTTTGTTGCAAATTTCCTTGGTTTACTGCACGTCGTCACTGTATAGCCGCAAACATCAGAGTGGGCAGGTGCTGCCCCTTGGTGGCGCTAAAAGGAACTATACAAACACTGAATTATCGTCATTAGTTTGTCTAGTCTATTTCACTACTAGCGTGAATTCCCGGAAGCGACGTAAATCGAAATAGTTGCCTTGTTAAATAGACGTGTCGGTGCCGTCGTAAGATTAGCCAGGTGCGCATTTAGCCGGGCCATATAAAAGTATATTTATTCAATCGCTAAGCCGCTTGTAATATTAAACAAAAAAGACAAAAAAGTAATCCCACCCACCAAAAGGTAGCATATACAGTAACTCTATCCACACCAAGCGGCAGAATCCACCTCGTGGCAGGAGACGCAGGGAAATCATTGGACGCGCCGCATTTTGAAAGTAGAGTAAATATCTAAGCACGTCGTCTTCATCGTTGTCGACGCTTCCGGCACGTTGCTGAAACATGAAATTGTAAGAACTGGGAAATTGTAAGAACTGGTCGGTTCACGCTTGCCTGTGCATAGCTGCGCTTCCTTTTTGTATATTGCTGTTTGCTCTTCTGATACTCGCAGCTTCCGCTCTAGCAGGATGCTGCTAACCTGTTGCTGCAGAATTTGTTTTTTTCCGTCCTTGCGATGAAACTGTGCCTTTTTTATCGAAGGTGTACTCAGCTGGGCTAGTTGTTTTATGACAAAAAAAGGGCAAAATACTTTGCAATTAACAAACAGGACATGGTTCTGTGTGTTCTACTGTCTTACATGTCGCAATCTTTCTGTCGCATATGACTTATGTTTTTTTTTTTTCAAGTTATTCTCGAATGTGACTTGGTAACTTTAGGAAATGCACCACGCTTTCAAACGTAAGCGTAAAGCGTCAGCTATGCTTCGTAAAGTCCCCATTTTCTCAGACAAGGAAGCCTACAAGTGCGCATGAGACGAACACTTACGAGAGGAAAACCGCCCACGATGCGCAAGCCACAAACCGAAAAACCGCTGAGATTCAATTAGATGAAAAAAAAACAATCAAAAGAAATCCTCTGAAGGTTGCATTGAATCCCGCGCCAGAAGTGTTCCTAGAAACTAAATCATGGTGTGTATATTTCATTACGTATGCTTCACAGATTTCTCTTAATCCACACATAGCAATGATATGGAGTCCGCAGAATGTGGATTCGCTACAACTGTCCCCTCAGGAAGCTGTATCTGTGTATCAAGTACAGAAAGGAAACAAAAGGAACGACTGCGGTAAGGTATGTAGCCAGCACACCGAGAACACGGTAATCTTGACAGCAATCTTGAGACGAGCTTCTTGGAAATCCTCAAACGACTTTGTCGCGACAGGCCGGCCTAACAGCTTAGCGACTCTCAAACCACTTATATCTGACTAAATTGTGTTTCTTCTTTGCTTCTTCCACTCCTATTTAAGTGACTTTTATCGTGCAAATGCTGACAGTGCCATTTTAAAGTGTGGAATGATTAAAAGAAGAGCCGCATCCCAGATTCAGAAAAAAGTGTAAGGTTACCTTAAAAAGGAGAGTTATTAAAAATAAACTGGTTACGATGAATTATGGGTAGGAAAAATAAACACTTTTCTGTATGCATTATTTGTGACGAAGCTCCACAGACTAATGTTTATTTTTGTCACTTTATAGTGCCTTCTTTATAATATCTCCACAATTTTCACTTTGTAATACGGCCACTGGCAATTATAATGTCATCACAGAGCTTATGGGGCTTTCCCGGACATTCAAGCATAAGAAGCCCTATTGGTAATTTGAACTATATCAACAGTCGTTCAATATGACTGAAAGATTGGCTGTCGCTGTGGTGGACGTGAGTTGTGGTCTGAACTTCACACAAGGATGTCATACTTTAGTGAATCTTTAATGGTTTCTTAAGACCACGTGTGTTTTTAATATGTGAAATACAATTTTTTTACATGTGTTCTGTACCGCGTTGGATAACTTCTCTTTCAGCTTATATGCTGCTGATTTCGACTTGATACTTGCGAGCGTTGCATATAAACGTTACAATGGCATTACCCGTGAAAGCGAATAAAGGTCTCGTGTCCCAACCTACACACTAGCTTATTACCGAACTAGTGCCAGCTCCAAAATCACCACTTCAAGGTTAAATTTTCAATACATTACAAGGGCAATGCACGGAGTAACGTAAACAGCACTGAACAGTACAAGTATTTGCGGTATGAACAACGCACGGTTAGAGAAGAAACTGCTAAAAATTATTGACACTTTCCGTCCTGAATTTTTTCTACCGGCAGATATTTTTTTTTGTTTCTCTTTGATTTGGAGGTACTACTGCCTGAAGAACACGAAAATATTTTTTTCTAAGAATGCCGTCAGTATACAAGAAAAACGGCTCTATGTCCTAATTATAGGACACCAAGGCTTAGTGGTTGTGAAGCGAAGTATGATGAATTTAAATTCACCTATTATTTAGCCCTGTTAACGGAAGTTATTGTGAAACTAACATACAGCAACCACGTATTAGTTACAGTGCATAAACTGTCCAACAGCAAGTCTTTGCGCTCGTGATACACAGCTTCTCATCGCACTTGAATGACCGCCGTTCACACATTGAACACTTTAGAAGATCCAAACTCATAAAAATTTGGCGTATCCTTCTTTGCGGTGCCAGTATTAATTCTGCCCATGCTTGCAAGGGCAAGCTGATTAAACTATACTTTATCGTTGTATTCTTCTAGCTCCAACGCGCACCAATATAATATTTTATAGAACAAAAATAATATACATTACATATTATCTCACTATTAGACATTCCTTGGATATTGTCTAAAGGATGTGGGCAGGTTTCTCGACTAGAAAAAAAAAACAAAATCGGGAGCTTTTGCAAGAGCTGCCCATCTGAATTAGCCTGAACGCATTCAGAGGTCTGACAAACACTTAGTCCTGGTATCCTATATTTAGGACATGAAGATTGTCCACTGCTGCGGCCGATTGGTTTAAGTTAGGAAACACCCACTTTGTAAATAGCAAGTGAGGCATCTTAAAAACAACATGAGAGAATACTACAGCAACTGATCTAAAAATTAACCTGTAAGGTGTCATTCATTATTTGGTTGTGGCGAGCGTCATCGTGCTCGTAATCCACCATATTTTTCTACTTTGCAAATTCCCAAAGAAGACGATGACGAAAAAAAGAAAACTACCTATGCTTGCGCTGGTATATTGAGGATAGTTCGGACACCTTTTTCAATTTATGGCTTCATTGCGTCCCATTTGGCAGCAAAATTCCTTCATGTTTTTTTTATAGGGAGCTAGGGTCGAAAGGGCTAGAGCTATTCATCCGTCTTATGCGCACGGTGACCTTCACTTCGTTGAAAGCAACAAGAGACCGCAATGAGAAAAATGAGCCAAAAACTATAGCACGAAAATTTACAGTGAGCCTAGTTTTCATCCCTATACGACGTATCCTCGGGATTTACAAAAAAAATATGAGCACGCACCACGTGAGTGTAACATGAATGCCCGTCCCTCATTTATTTGTTGCCTAACTCTCTTCTCAATGTTGTGATTCATCATAATGCTTGACTTGCTCTACTAACAAGGAAGCAAGGAAAGGCCACAAAGTACTGACAAACTACCAACAAGTTACTGACAAATGTTTCAACGACTATATGTTATAGCCAATGATGCTTCAACAGACAGGCATAGCGCCGTGGTGACGGACTGTCCACTACACAGCTGACAAGAGAAGGAATGCTAGGCGGCACTCGAAAATAACTAGTTTCAAAAGGTATGAATCGCGCACAAAAGCTGCACTCAGAGTTCATTAGCTTCTTTCGCGTTGACGAGACGCAGACAGCGCCTGCCTCAATATCGCGACGCGTCTGCGGTATCACAATCCGCTACCTTCTGCTGGTGGCCGAGGCAATCATAACAGTGTGCTAATGAAACAATATCCGCACAGCTCTTCCGCTTGTCCTTCGAGGCAATTTTCAGTGCGTGTGGTCAGTTGTGCTGGCCAGCTACTGTGGGGACAGTCCAATAAATGCTTGCGATCCTACCTCACTAACACCATCATTGCGGCTTGCATTCGGTAACAAAAATTGAATAACCTATCAAGTGATGCAATGCATTCTTATGAAAGCCGAAATGGTCAAAACATTCGAATGTTTTAGTCATGGTGCTCTAGGTTGGAGAGATGTAGAAACCGGCAGAGTTGATTGCATGTCTTCTTCTTTACTCATGGAGATGATACTCTCAGCATCATGTTTGGGATCATTACAAATATGTCAACGACCATTGTATTTATATGAAAATATCGCTTTAATTGACAAAACATTTATTTATTTGTTCATCACTGCCAACAGAAATACAACTAACATTGAACAATAATTTACAATGAAAAAACGGGAATGAAATGTTCGTACCTTAATTTATTATACATACTTACAGAAGACACCCAGTCTAATGCTTTATAAAAATTGGTATACATATCACTGCTTAGAGCTGTGCCAGGGAAATTGTTACTCGTATTCGCTTAATATCTGGAATTTGCTCCTTTCCAAAGTCATATGAATGCCGAGTATGCATTACCGATTCCTTGTTTTGACATCTCAGCAAATAAAGGTACCCTGGTCAAATAGCATCTTTATTGATTAAGTATAACTTGAGCCCCGGTTTTATGCATCAGCCCCAAAGATCATAGTTTCAATACGGGCCGCGGCGTTCGAATTTCAATACAGGTGAAATGTCAATGGACTGTGTGCTGTTCGAGGTCAGTGCACGTCAAACAGCACCAGATACGTTCGAAATTGCCAAACTTCTTCACTAAGGTGTCTCTCAAAAGTATATTGTTGTTTCAAAGCGCAAAAAACGAGATGCTATTACTCTTAGCCCTCTGCAGGGGTGTTCGGTGTTCCAGACGACCCCAACAAACTCATCATTTGAACAATCCTAAATCATGCTATTTAGCGAACGGCCTTTAAGGCCTCCATATAGTGAAGGCCAAAAGAGCAATATAACCACATACGTAAACGCCTCTAGAAGGGTTTAATATGAAAGACTGGCGATACAACTATGTATATGTATATATATATTTTGCAGGGTGCCCACACTATAATGCGGTCAACGTAGTTCATTGCCGTTAACTGCGGCAGTTGCGACATCACTTGAGTGTGAATTTCCTAGTTAGGCAAAGCCGATCATTGTAGACAGACAACCTTACACAATCCTACGACATCCCACTTCACAAGACAATGTAACGTCTGTAGATTGTTCATTACAATACTCGCAACAAACACTTTAAGCTTCGCATCCCGCTAAGAAAAACCGTAGTCACGGTCATTGTGCCGGGGAAAATTGCAGCCTTTTCTCTTCTGATGCTATCACCGAATATATTCACGTAACGTAAGGGGTGATTAGGCACGTTGATGAGGTAATGATGGTGCGCTAACAAAACGGTGCTAATTCTGGTGTTGTCCAAAAAGTCGAAAGTATTCTGCATCGAACCGAGTGCAAAAAGGGCATGTAGCTTCTGGAAAATTAGGGAACCTTAAAGCTTCTAATTTATTAGTTGAAAGCGATAGCGATATTCTGTTCTTTGTGTGCCCTTCAGAGATTCAGTGCATGAAACGTTTTCGAACTTTCTGTGCACCCATTACGTGGCCTTAAGAAAACAGGTGCAGTAGCGTGTGTGGTCTTTGTAGTTGGTTACTGGCTTCAAACCAGGAAGTCATTATGATGATCTTATTTTCTGACGCCCGATGGAAATGGGAGCTTGTATCACGCAATAATACTGTAATATTTTATGTTGTATTGTGGAGCATGTACACAGAACGCCTGTGTTTGGTGAAGCATGTGTTATGTCCAATGCATTTTGCCCCATTCTATGTCTTCCTTGTGGACACTGAATGGGTCGTTATACAGGCTCGTTAAAAGGACATATGTGTTATGTAAGTGGCGACGTTACACGGGCAATCCGCTGCCCTTTAAGCACCAGTTTAACTGACGAGCCCTGTAAAGCCTCTGCAATGCACATAACTACTACATTACAAAAGCTTTCAACCATGTCTTTTGATAACACTTGGCTTTTGCGAGAAAAAAAAATGTAGCCTAACAAGCTACTGGCTGATTGAATCATTTCTTACAATGCGTATGATTTACCAGAATTCAGTTTTCTCGTTTTGTGTGACTGCAGCGATGAGCTCAAGTATAGCTACACCATCAAAATTTGCTGTTCTGATATTCGAACAGCTTTCACCGTAAAAGGAAAGACTTGCTGTGTGTTTGCGCTGTGTGCTGATTCGCTGTGTAAGCACTGTCAATTGCTGGTGGCGGGCTCTTTCAGGCCAGAGTGCCTCGTTTTGTGACCAATAAGTTTGGATTTTCGATACCGTTCGAACTTAGCCCCAGAGGTATTTTATTTGCAGCAGCACGAACACTTCTCGGTAGCGAAACATATAACCTATATAATGCTGAAAGACTGCGAGAAATAAAGATACCATCAGCACCACTCTCATCATCCACGCTTTTTCTCCGTGCTTTTCAAGCTGTCAGTCACAGCCCTGGTAGAAGAAACATTTTGAGCAGAAATCTCGGAACATATCTCTCATGTGCAGCAGTTGTCCACTTCACGCGATGGTCGGAATGTGTGCTGGCAGAAATACATTAGCTGTATTGCTCGAGAGCCATTGTTCGTGACCGGCTTATGAGGCACAGGACGAAGAGAATAAATGAAGAAGAAATAAAATCATAAAGAGTGGAAGGTTCTGTCTGCCAGTCACATATAAAGTCTATTTTTATGGTCAGGGCAACTTGCAGACCGCAGATATATATGTTTGGGGGAAAGATGAGCAGCTGGAGGGTATCGGAAAACCGTAATAGATCAACTGAAAAAGAGATACATACTTTACTTGCCAATTACCAGTGATTGGGACAGTGAACGAACAAGATGCTGATTACAAGAAGTGAACTAATACCAGAAATGGAAAAGAATAGTGAAACTAACCAGTATGTTCAGTTGTCTTTCGATTGGTGATATAAAGCTACTATGTTTCTGTTTCAGTCGATAAATACCTGCTGGACCAGCGATTCTTCATTGAGACGCGGCCTAAGTTTAGAAATTGATAGGTAGAGCACATATGGAAGATATGTTATGCAATGACCAGCAGTTAACGCAACTATGAAAGAGTACAATAAACAATGAAAAAATTTGGCTTCTATTCGCATACGCGTTGAAAGTGTGAGATTAACAAGAAACCCTTAATAAAAATGGTACATTTTAACCAATGCAATGCAAACGCGAATGAAATTTAGCCAGTTTAACGCCAAAACTGAAGTAAACAACAAAAATGCCATCAATGACTTCAGAGTCTTGATTGGCTGCATGATGCGACGGTTTTGTCTCTTGACAAGAAAGAAAGCTAACGCAATCAAAACTGTGAAATGTAAGGTAGACATGCGAGGCTGTTTAGAGAGTTTTGAATATAAATTTTCTTCTACACTTCTACATATCCTGGTCTTTCATTTACTGCACTCAACATTGTGTCTACCAGAATATGTTCATCATTAAAACGACCGAAAACTGAACTCACGCAGTTAAGGACACACATAGAGGTAGTCGTGTGTCCTTACGTTACCATGTTCATAGTATATCATTGTTTGTCACTATGCACATGTACCAAATGACTCGCATGCCACTCTAATAATTTTGTTGGTACTTCCACGTAACTTGTATGGGTAAATGATGCTCTTGAATTCGCAAAGCTCTTTTTTGCGGTGAAAACAATACAGATGATAATGAGAACTATATTGCTTTACAAAACGCTGCAGTAACTCTCAAGCAACTAATAAAATGTTTATATTCCAGTTCATTTATCGCAAAACTCTGATGGTTTGGTTTTTCTGTATTGCGGTCATAATAAACTTTCTAGTACATAGTAAACGTTTATGTAGAGACCTCAACTATGGTCACTTAGTCAGAGGCTCGTAGCTCTAAGAAAATTATTGAAAAATGTTTTGGTAAAGTAGTAATATGCTTGAGTTTCGTGCATTCTTCTACGAAATCAACCATGGTAAAATAGCCACCGCCACATTTCATGTTCACAGTTTGTTCTTGGAGGAAAACAGTCATTTGGTTGTTCAAATCTAATTATTGTTATCACCTGTGTCTTTCTCGGCGAACGAAATGAGGCTGAAACAATTCCGTAATTAACCATGACAACTGAAGATGTGTAATAAAAGGATAAGCAAATATAAAATCTCATTCTTAGAGCCACGTGAATGCTCCTTCCCGCAACGGAGGACTTATTATTCCCTGCGCGTCTTGAATTTCCTCCCAATACAATTAAATTAGAGGTCCGCAAAAAAAAAAGACATGCTGCCATAGGTTTCTCGCAAAACAATATTTTCATATAACCTGTATACACTTTTGTGTTTTGTAACCACAATAACAATACAATAGCACTTGCTGAGAATCCAAGGTCGGTTATCAGTATCAGTATATGCCTGTCCTTTGTACAGTAGTGAAATTTAATGGCGCGTATTACTGGTCTTATTCCAACGAAGAAGCAAGAGACTGGTGGTGTTTGCGTCAGTGTGAAACCATAAAACGAAACATCATTTTCTAGGAAAACTTAACTTATAAGACATTCCTAAAAACTTATAAGGCATTCCTAGAACTTATGATTGCTTCCTCAATCATGTAGAGGCGGAATTATCATTTCCTACTTTCCCGGCATTATTCCTCCAGATACACCTATTTTTCTTTCCACTTAAATTCATCTTTATATAGACGGAGACACCTCGTTTCTAATATACTTACGGTTCTTCCATTGAACTAATATTTCCAACTTTTCCAGCATTATTCCTCCAGATACACCTAATTTTCTTTGCCGCTTACCCATTCTCCTTGTGATAAGACAAATAAAAGTATAATTTAACATACCAAATAACGATTATACATGTTAGTGAACAGCGTGTGTAGATTGCGCCGATCAAATTTTGGTTGTACTGGCTAGACATCCCCTTCAAATCTTTTGAGATGGGTCGCCGAAAACGAGGCTTTACTTTTCATACGCGTGATAAGCTCGCTTTTGCGCATACGTGAAGTAATATTTTCCTAGATTTTGAGGAGCACTTTCGCAACGCAGCCTCGCCGCGATAAACTTCTGGGCGCGTTCGGCATGTATAGATCACTTACGGTGAGCTCGCTAAAGCTAATGCACTTACACATGGCAAATCGCGCTTCCCATTTCGATTCTTCCATATACACGGAGACAGCTCATTCCAGACATACTTACAGCTCTTCCATTGATGTATCTCGATGTGCTTATTCACATTACGAGTAGTTTCATTGCTCGTGAAGAGCTCGGAGGCCTACCTAATGGGTCTGGGGTTTTATAAAAATTCATTTAGTTTAATATTCATAAAAGGCCCGAAGCCGTTACATAAATGGGGGGGGGGGAAGCATACACAGAGATTCAAAACAGTGCGATAAAGAGGATATGATTTCATATTAAACAAAATAAATTGAACAAACAAAATTTCCATGTCGTAGTTCAAAGAAATGTGAACACAATACATTACAGTGGCTTTATATGGTCGAAGTGAAAAGGGTGAGATAAATGCTCACAAATTATAAAGCGATAGCCTTAAGAAGGTCGTTTCCCTGAAATTATGGCGTCGCCGCTAGAGTCATTAGTTCTGAGTGAAAAATACTCATCTTGTCCATGATGGAAAAATCTGGACAAATGCAAATAAAGAAATAATGAAGTTTGCGGGTTCGACTGAGGATATTGTTTAAAAAACTCATATCATAGACAGTTAATCTTAAAAATGATATCTTATCCCGGCCGCCCGTGGGAAGAGCTGGTGTTCTCGATAGATTCTGAATTTTTATTGAAACTAATTTGAAAAAAAAAACTTCTATGTAGATGACATCCATATATAGATGTCATGTAGTGCAAGCAGCCTCCACAACTCATCAATTATAGCGAAGCACAAGCATACGCTGGCGCCAGGCAAGAAAAAAAGATGTGATTTGATGCTTTAAACACCCACCCATTACAAAGCACTCAGTAATCGTCATAAGCAGCAGCGCCATAAGCAAGACCAACAGCTGCGCAGGTTAGCGTGAGGCACTACGGACGAGGCCTAGGCCCTTAACTGATTCGCAAAAGGAATATTATGGCGTGGTTGGCACTTGAAAACTACACATTCGATGGCACTTTGAAACGCGAACGTTACCCGCACAGTCCTTTGGTTCCTCACAGGATGCACGGTTCAGGCATGCACCGATAACCGAAAGAAGTCAACAGTTAATAAAGCGGTGCACACGAGACCAGTTTATGCGATCGCGACATACTCTTAAAGGTGAAGCTCAAGCGTTCGTCAATTTTTCGCGATCTGAGCGAGAAGTTGCAACGCTGTCAAGCTTGCTACACGAGGTTATTCTGGTTGAGAAGAATTCATTTTACATCACCAATATGTGGCCACTTTTGCTCTTGATAGGAAGAGTGTGGGCTAATCTTTAAAGTAATCTTCCAGTAGTAAATATATTATTTGATTGATAATTATTCTTCTGCATTAGAGGCATAATTTTAGTGCATTCGAGAATAATTATTTTGTAATAATAAACAGTCCTTTCATTGTGCTCTTGTGGAGAATAGAAGCATGGAAAGTAAAAAAAAACGCCCCACAGGTAAGTTCAGTTGAGAACAATACTTTGATGTTTCTGGAAAACAAGCAGTATAAGACATGATATATTTTCATTGTGACTGATTTCGCAACTATTTGCCGCCCTCGTTTTGATGAAAAATTTAATTAGTGAAATCAGATATTAACATAGTAAGATTTATAATGTAGGGTCGAAGTGCCTCAAAAAAAATTAACTAATCTTTCCCAATCTCTATTGTGAAGAAGTTAAACAGGTGCTCAAGCTTAGGAGCGATATTCTAAAACCTGATTTTGAGCGTCTGCTTCTCTGTTAATCAACCCAAACTTGCTTGATTCATCACAATAAGGCGAACGAATCGTTAATAACAATCGTGGGCTGATTTAACGTTTCACTTGCAAAAATGACGGAGCACGTTGGCACATATGTGCCAATTAATTTAGCCTCAAGCTTCTTGTCGAATCCCGACTTAAACACACGAATGAAATTTGCTTTTCTTGAAAACGACAAAGCCGTATGAGCCACGTATTAAGAAAGAACTTTCGGCACTATGCCTAACACTGCATATTTTGTGACAACTACATGCACTACACGTGTCATACATGCCTCACGTCAAAACACTGTTGTGCTGGCGGCGTACAAATCTAGGTACCACTAGGCGTGCGATAACTTTGAAGTTCCGAGTAAATCGGGAATATATTTGGTCTTACTGCACAGCTTATAATGTAAGTACGTTACAGAGTAGCCCAGAGATGATAATTGACGGATATCTGCCAAATCACCCCAAACGTGCAGCTTTTTCTCGTATCTCTTATTCCCTAGGCTTCTTGCACTGATTTTTGTATGAATACACATGTCATGGAAACGTGATAGTGTATCAAGTGTACGGTGAGGTATGTAGGGTCCTTGTGCTCGAGTGTGCAAGCCATGTAACAACTTACATTACAACGACCGTAAGCATTGAGGGGACTTGCGGCGGATCCACAAACACAACTTACGACAAGTGAGAACAAGTGTAACATCACTACTCGCAGTAACCACGTCACAAATAAAAAAAAATACACCCACACATGTATGAAATTTTCTCTTCATTACAATGCAGAGTAAACAGAAGTTATCTGCACTAATTGCTGTTTTCAATTCCGAGTAAGCAAGAAAGCTAATGCTTAAATTGCAGCATGGAAACCCATAAAAGTGCTAGTTTGGTCTTAATCAAAAACAATAAGAAAACAAAATATACATTCAGTAATGCAGAGCATAAATAACAAGATATTTTTGTCCAGCCTTAAACTTACTATTTTATTGAGCCATTGTCTCGTTTCCAGCACAAGTGAACGTATTCTCAAAGTATGTGTATAGTTCTTGCTAGCAAGTAAATACCAAACACATGGAGCATCATGTTTCTCGAAAGTGACGCTACAGAGAGTCTTTTTATTGGTGAGAGTTGTTTCAAGGATGCTTTAGTTGTAGATTTAAGTGTGCACACATAACTAAACTAGAAAAAAAAGGTATGCTTGTCTTCTAAATATTTCACCTTTTTCATCATTGTTTACCATCCGAAACAGTGCTTTTATTGGTACACTGCAAGATATTGATTTTTGTTATTTTCGATATTACTTCTTAGAAGAAATACATACCTCCTGTAAATATACACTGGATCGCTGTATCTACATTGTCAAAAGTGAAGGTGCGTTATATCCTAAAGAGGCTGCTTAAAAAAACAACATAAGTAAATAAGTTAAGAAATAACATAAGTAAATAAGAGGCACATGTGGCACAAAAGGCACAGAAGGCACACAACAAGTACTATCGCTTCCTCACGCTGCTATCTTTCTGTCCTTTTTCAGGTGAAGTCTAGGTACTATGCTGTCGTAGTGTTTTAGTATCTTTCTTTGAATTTCCAGATGGGTACTAGCAACAATGTTGTGTCCATGCTCACATTGCCATCAGTTTGTTTTTTTAGAAAACGACTGTCTCACATACGCATTCGTAACGCTGTTCATTTGCTACATTCATTTGAAACCCAGCCAGAAAAGCACATACTTTTTATGAAAATCTTTTTCTTGCTTTTTTTTGCTTTTTACACGAATTCTAAATGTCAACCTGATGTGTGGCATAGTTTGTACGCGGTCAATAAACCGATTTCTTTTCTGCATAAAGTGACAACGTTCCCTTTTCTTCCTGTGACAGCTGCCACGACAGAACGTGGAACAAGAACGAGTAGAATTCGCATTTTGAAGCACGTGCGACAGTGGCACGGTGCAGCTGTAGTCAGACTTTGCGTTCTATAAATTCTGAAAAATTCACCGTTCGCCTCCCCAGTTGACAGGAAACTGGCAGCTATCCAGGCGAAAATGTCATCGCACTTATTTTTTTTCCACTACCGCATCACTTGAACAGCACCGGACAGATCGCCGGCAGTTTTTTTTCCCTTGTTGACTTTAAAGTGCACGACTGGTTTTTATCGGCGTGAAGTCGCTTTTGAACACCGATGGCAACATTTTTGGGAATGACCGTATCTTGGAAAGTTTGAACGCTGTTCCGTGCTTCAATCGCGTATTTCTCGCATATGTTAAAGAAAGCCAACTCGACGGTTAGAAAGGGGGAAATCTCTAGGTGCTTTCTATTTTACATGCTGATAGAAGAATGCGCTAGTGCACAAGCCGAAGCACGTTGCCACATCTAAATTTTTGTGCTCTGTTCAGCCTCACGACGTTTGAACTTGTAGTAAACGTGTTACGGTGAGAAGAGTTACCTGTAATCACTGTATTCAAAACGCCGCAAGGAGGAGCCGTCCGTGCGGCAGATCACCATGACCTGCATACCTTTACACGGCCATTTAGAAGGCAAGAAAACACGACATATGCACACAGGCAGAGATATTGAAATCGCGAATCAATGGTTAAGATATCAAAATATCTCTTCATATTCTCAGTGTTGTGTTCATTTTTGTTGTAATCACGCAGTGTTCTGTAGCGAATATACATAAATTGGTAAGGTATGAAATGTAATCGCTATGACAACTAAGGCTGCAGTGGCGATGCACTAAAGCCTGAAGCGTGCAATTCGTTCATTTTTTACCTTAGTGATGGTATCATCAGAAACACCAGCAAAATGCAATTACTAACTAGAGATTGACATTAAGTGACTAAAGATATCTTTTTATGATACTTCGGCGTTCCACTTGAAAAATGAAACAAAAACAATAATCAACGACTTCTATGGAAATAGCTACTTGAATCGAATACACCTGAATATACACATGCTTAAAGGTACCCTAAAAATTATGACAGCTATATTCTCACCTTATAAGAAAACGACTAAACACTACAGAGCGACTACTTAGACTGGGCTAAAGATGCCGAAGCTCTGCCCTAATTATCTTCAAGCTCAGTCGCTGCGTTTATGCATAATTTGTGTACGTCTAGGAGTTTTTATCTACCAAGAAGAAATCGAGAACGCATTGCAGCCAAGTGGTCGCATAGAAAGAAACACATAAGCAATAAAAAGGCAGCATTTCTTCGCAAGAAAAGATCTGTAACGGCTTAGTGGCAAGTAGTAGATATATATGTGGATCCTAATGCAAAGGTATCAATCGGTCACTTCTTCCTGTCTGCGCTAGCAGAAGTACGCCTGTTTCTAAGTGATAGCACTCTTTTAGGAAGTAGGGGCCTCCAAACTTCCTAACAAAAGTGGTGATATTCAGGCTTATTGTAATTATTACTGTACACCTTAAACCTAAAGAAATGAGTTCACTAGGCCAGGATTCTTTTCAATAAAATTTATTACACCTTCACCTTAGCAATTTCACTGCTTAGTCAAATATACAAGAATATGAAATATTTTTTTCCCGTCAACATATGAAAAGAGAAAGATTACCTGTATACAAGCAGGAGAAGTCTGTGCATTTTTGTAATACCTTACAAATGGTAATATTTCTTTTTCAGCTGGTGTATATTGATGTAAAATTTTGCTAACTAACTGACAGCCTCGTAGAATATAATACGTCGTAAATCTCTTCTGACCTTAACACACGTCCTTGAGCAAAGAAAGTGTCATGTTCAATCATGCTGTTTCCACATAAGAGAAAGTGGAAGAGAAGGTGCTAATGGGGAAGGGTGTTTCTCAGTGCCACAAACATTAAACCTAGGGAAGAGAAAACCATGCAGTGCTTTTGAGATTTGTTTGTCGAGGCACTAGTGCTGTCAACTTGAAGTAGGACAAATAAGGAAGCGTGTTTCCGCTCTACTATCTTTGTCTGGAAGCAACTGCTAAGGGCATTTTACCCTAAGGTGGTGATTCTCATTACTCTTCCTCCCTACAGGCCCGGTTTCAGTTCTCTATTGCATGTAAGGAAGAGGGATTGAGCTCCACTGACGTCGTTGGCTTACTCTTGCGTTGCTAATTTCTAGTGGAGCAGTGACGAGTACAGGGACTCTCCGAATTTCCGTGGCACATGCATATTTTACGAAAGAAAGTGACTACATGACACACCAGGACCATGACACATCGACAAGTTTAGTCCAAGAGTTGCTTCGCACCTACTAGGGTAAGCAGAAAAAGCTGAATTTTACTGACATTACAAGCAACGAGCTGAGTTTAAGTTCTGAACTTTCAGTAGGCAACGCTGAAAACAGTGAATATCCATCATTCTCAAAAAAGGACAGTGGTCTTGTAGTTCAAAAATGTTTGCTTACTTATATGAAACATGCAACGTGCATTGCTGTCTTCACCTGCTACAGTCACTAATAAACTCTTGCTTGCTTGATTGATTGATTGATTGATTGATTGATTGATTGAATGATTGATTGATATGTGGGGTTTAACGTCCCAAAACCACCATATGATTATGAGAGACGCCGTAGTAGAGGGCTCCGGAATAAAATTTTGCTAGAATATATTTCAGGAAATTAAAGGGTTGTAGTACGCCAAAATCACTTTCTAAATATGAGCAGCTGCTTAGTTTTATAGATTATATTACGACATCTCTGAATGAGAATTCAAGATAGACCTTGAAGGTGCCTGAATAACGAACTACCTATAATTAGGAATGATGCGCTGTGAATTTTTATAAACGGAAATAGCAGCGCATATACAGCTGAAAAACGCACAGGGCACTTGGCTAACCATTCGCGGTAAATGAAATATCATTTACTCGTTCTGAAGGACAAAGGCAGAACCTAATTATTCTGCACGATCGGCAGCCGTGATTTAATCGGAACCCGAATAAACGATCTGTCGACGGCGTGAGCTTGCATTCTCTCGGGCAGCTTCCTCGATAAACAACTTTGCATGCACCTCGTTTTCGAAGTTTCCTAATAATCTTCGCAAAACAAGGACCTTAATGAAGCGTCACAAGTGAAGTTATGCTTAAGCAGTGGGCCAAACTCCTGTGGCCTATAAAAATAGATCGCGATCTTTAAAGCCTTGCATTTACACTGTCCTCGCTATTCTTCATATTGAGAGCGCAACGTGGTGAAAATGCATTATTTTTCATTGAAGAAGGTCTTACACATGTAAGCGATGTAGTTAGGCGACTTTTCGTTTCTAATAACGAAGAGGAAACAGCACAAAAACGGTATGAAAAAAGAAGACCACACAAGACCAGCGCCTGTGTTGTGTTACTTGTGTGGTGTTCTTTCTTCGCCCTGTTTTCGTACTGTTATGTGCTCAGTATCATGTACTAAATGGCCCTTCAAAACACGCTCTTTGTTACTAAGTATGATAAGAAAGTGTAATTCTGTAGGTATGGGTGGTTTGTAGCGCGAACGGTCTCATGAAATGACAAGGCTGCTTCCAGGTTAATTACACTTCATAAAAAAAAGAACACACATACAAAAGTGAACAAAGCACCAAAAAAAAGAGAGAGAGATTGAGAGAGCTAACTGGGAAAATTTTCAAGGAGCGAAGTGTCCTTAAGAAAGCCAATCAATTATGGCACAACCTAAACGGTTGGAGAGACAGTCAGATAATTAGATAAAAAGAAATGACAGGAAAGCCTTGGATTATGCACATATGCATTTGTTCCATCCTTTCTAGGAAAAAAGGGGGTTCTTTGAGACAGATTTAATGCACTGAGTGACAGGTGCTGTTTAACGCCCCAAAACCACCACATGATTATGAGAGACACCGTAGTTGAGGGCTCCTGAAATATACTAACATTTTAGGCTGAAAAAAAAATTGGAGGGTCAATGCCTGCGTTTATACCACGTGTCATATTGAACGGAATAGGCAAGTGTGTTGCCCAGATCATTACTCTTTCTCTGTGAATGTGCCTTGCCGAAGGAACAATAGAACCTTTGCACCGGCACACCGGTAGCGTCACCTCCTCGCTGCCGTGCGGATCGATTGAATAGAGGCATCTCCTACTGAAGCCAGTCATTATGAGCCCCGCAAGTTCACGCCCAGGGACCGTACGCCTCAGATCCTCTTTTAGTCCATGCCGCCACACCAATATTTCACGCCTTGATTGCAGTGCAGTAGGACGCCTTATCGTGCTACCTGGCTATTGTATCAAGCTGAGAAATCAACCTAGCGGAAACTGTCATCGTATGCAGAGTTGACGATTTACGTGGTTCAGCAGTATAGGCCAACAGGGGGATTAAATAAAGTTACGAAGTAGCAACTGCCTTGACCACGGCATGATTATAGGGCATGTTGAAGTGAGGGTTTCGTATTCATAGTTGTAGAGCAGTTGAAAGCTCTCAATAAAACAAGCAGCGACTCGGCCCTTATTTATGAAGAAAGTGACGTGTTAGCCTAAAGGTGGTGCTTTGTTGCACACATCGGTACCACTTCCTGCTGCTGCGTAAGCATGCTACGGAGGCTGCCATGGAAATGGTAAACCGAGTGGTGTACGCATGGCTACATTTGGGCTAACAATTATAAGTATGAAAAACACTATACAATAAGAAAAATGATCTATCGAAATGAAAAAGTGTTGAACATGGCGGATAAGTTGAAGTTAAGACCAACCTAATAGTATATATTTGACCATGTATATTGCATCAGTGTATTACTGCAACAAAGCTGGCAAGTATCACACCCTTTCATTTGTGTTTCCACTTCAATAGATCATTTTCGAGCCTTTCGTAATGTCCCCTTCAGCACATTTATTAGAATTTTTAGCATCCCCCTCTTGCCCCTTTTCTCTACCATGCACTTGAGCTGAATGAGTGCCTGCGGGGACGGGCAGCTAGGCTAATAATCCACCAAGGCAGATAAGCCCCCAAGCTATGAAACGTACATGCGTGCCCATTCAACGTCAGTGCTTGATAAGTCGAAGTACGTTTTGTAAACTAGGAGAGGTTTCATAAGGATGATGCGAGAAAGTCCGTGTTGTTTGAGAATACCTGTACACATAACCTGACAGCGAGACTCTTGAGAAATCGCATCGCGTTGAAGTCGAAGTCCGGAGCAGGATTTGACCCCACCTACGCGCCCTCACGGCATACGCTTAAAGTACGTGTTCATTAGAGAGAGTCTTCTGAGGAGCCTGAATTGATTGCGAGCCGGAAGTGAATATGAAAGCGTGGTAGGTGGAACGCGGAAGGTTTGATGAAGACAGTGCCAAGTTTTTGAAGGAGAGAATGAGTTGGTGTATCTTCGAGTTTGTAGAGAGCGTGAGTTTTTGTATGCGCGCGAGTTAGTACGTATGCATCACCATTTCAGGTGTCACATAATACCGCAGGAGATTCGCAAAACATAGGCCTCAAAGCTTAGAGATGTGACATGCTTTAGGCGCGCCAGGTGCGTTTAAGAAATTGTTAGTGTCTGAATTACAATGCAGAAAACTGCAAGATAAATTATCATAACCCCCCCCCCCCCAAACAAAAACATTAGGTACTTTTTTTTCAAAGTGATAAGAATAAAATCACGTTCTCCCTGCGTCATAATGCTGGAAGAGAAACTTACGTTTTCCAAATAACTCACAGTGACATGTTCGGCAAAGTATGAACTGTCTTATTGTTTGAACTTGTTTTGGGCTCCAAGACAAAGCGCACTCAAGCGCCTTGGTTTGGTAGAAAAATACAGCCATGTTAACACTTACAAAAATATACGTGGCTGATTTTTTTTTGACATAGAGATCGTTAAAGTACGGAAGTGAAGTGTGTCTTCACAGAGGTTGTTAAGTGTTTTTGGCGGATTGTTTTATTTTGTCACAAGGGCAAATGAATAAATGCTATATCGACGAATTTTCTTGCCACATAAATAACGGCAAGCAACTAAAAACTTGCAGCTCAATCTGTGAAATCATTACCATCTATGATATCCTTACCTTCCGTTCATTCTCCTAGCTATTATAAGCCCTCTTTCTCTCTTTCAAGGCAACCCCTATTGTTTTCTTTCTATCACTTGCTGCAATGTCCTTAGTTTAAGCTGAACTCTCAGTGTATACCTCCCTTTTTCTCCACCCTAGGTAAGTACGAGCAAGGTGCAGCTGTTATGTACCTTCCTCTTGAGATTTAGTGGTAGATTACCAATAATGATTTGAGAATGCTTGCCGAATGTGCCCCATCCCACCCTTATTAGTGTAGCTATGTCACTCTTATGGTCCTGCTGCGCGGATACTACGTGTTCTAAGTAGGCATTCCATTACAACTTCTAGTGTCTCACCACCTATCGCAAAGCACTGTTCTCTGCCAAAATTGTTGCACGTTACATTAGTTTATGCACAATTATTTTCAAACCTGTTCTTTTCTTTCTATGTCCGGTTCTGTAATCATGACCTGCGACCCAGCCTTGGCGTTACTGGTCAGTGCCATGTCACCAGGGAATTGCTGGTTCTGGGGTACTCTTCATTAACTGTTATCTCTAACTTTGCCAACTTCACTGCCTTGAAAGCCTTCTGTAAATGTGTTGGGAACAGCAGTAGAAGGATCGTGTCTCCCTGTTTTACACCCTTCTCTATTTGCGATTCTGTCATCTTACTTATAGAGAACTGTGCTGGCTCCTTTATATCCTTTATAGATTACTTACAGTATGTTTGTATAAAGTCCAGTTGTTATGGTATAATATGAACGGCGGTGCGTTACACACCTATCTCATAAGTTACGCATTTGACACCCATGATTTTATGCAGGGCTCCATGTTTTCTGAACCTAATTTTCTTGCGGTTTCGATAATGTTTTTATATTATTTTTAGGGGGGGGGGAGATGCGCGGAGTTAATTGGAGTTCATTAAGTTGTTGCGATGTGTTGTTACTGCTTTTTTCATTCAACATGCTTTGCATTGTCTTTAATAATCCTTTATCTTCATACTTTCATATCCACTCACTTCATTTTTATTTACCTTGTTAATGAAACTATTGCTGTGCGGTGCTAAGAACTCGTGCTCTATTGAGGGGACGGGGGGTTAGGATATACTCAATCTGCGTCTCAGCTATTTTACCCAGCTTCTCTCATTTCCCGACAAAAAATAACGGATTGATTATTATTCCTAATACTCCTAAATCTAAGGTAAAATTGATATCTCAATACGAAATATGCGAAGACACTTATTGTGTTTTATATATCTAGAAGGTTTCATTCCACGAACGCTTATAGTAATAAGCACGAATACTACAATAGAAACACGTATATGTTTGTTCATATTACAACCTAAAGCTTGTTGTATTATACAAAAGCATACATTATGAGGTTTCTATCGCTCACGGAGGTTCGGTCCGTTCGATTCATCACTCTCCGCTTTAACGGCCTTTTAAAATTGAAGGTAAGTATATAACTCCTAATAGTCAACATTTTTAATAGTAAGTGTGTATCAGATGATTTAGCATTCACCCTAAAACAGGAAACTCTAGTCATAGGTTACAGTGTTCCTGTCATAAATTTCACATTACTAAAAAATACAGTAATATCTTCTTTTTATATCATAAACATGACTTAATAAAGTGAGTAATACTCACTCAAGAAGTATTGTTCTGCTTATATAACAGCTAAGAGTGCACCAAACACTGCTTCATATTGTGGCTGTACAACATACTTGCCACCATAGAGGGCTGCTTTCACTGCTTCTTAAGATTTTACCGTATATAACCACTCTCTAACGAGTGTACCCAGTCTTTTTGCCCGGAGTTTCCAGACATGCATGGAACGAACATTAAAGCCTTTTCAAGCTTCTTTCTAGTGTCGTCCACGTGCCTCATGCATGTATGTATATGCGCTTGATGGACATAAAAAAAGCTATGCGAGGCTATTCACCAAGGAAAAAAGTAGCGCTGAAAAAAATTATAGGAGATGATGTGAATGGGAGCTATTGAACAGCGGTAATAAATATGTTTTTGCCTGCCGCGAGTTGCCAACCAAGACAAAGTACTCGGAGTCATTGCGTGAAGGATTAGGTTGTTTGCGAAGCATAAAGGACGCTAATTTCTCATGCATGGCCTGCTGGAGTGAAAGGTTCTTTACTCCACAGTTAAACATTTTGTGGTGATGTTTATTCAAGCAGAAAAGTCGCAACGAGGTTGCAACAAAAAATGGCCGTAAGTCTGGCAAAGGCGGCACAGGCTCTCGTGCAATCAGAGCACGGGGCTTTTCGTTATCTTCCGAAGGCACATACGCGTTGGTGCGTATGCTCCACTACAATACCCCCGGGGTGAAAAGTAGCCATCCTGGCGACTCAGGGAGTAGGCACAATGAGGGGGTCGTAGTAGGGCTTGAGACGGTCGACGTGTATGGTCTCGCGTCCTCGACAGCGCAAAACTGCAGTGATTGTGTTAGTTGCTCAATGATGTAATTCACCGAGGAGGTTGCGTTAATGGCACGGTACGGACCATGGTACCGGGCCAGAAGTTTAAAATACAAGCCAGGAACGTGTGGGGGTACTTAAAGCCACACAAGGGAGCCAGTATGAAACGTGGGCGCTATGTGATGAACGGCGTCATGTCGGGTTTTTTGTAGACCTTGAGCCTCACTTGTCAGAGACCGAGCCAACTGACGGCAACCTTCAGCGTATCTGGCGACTTCGGAAAGGGGGAGCACTCAGATGCATCAGGGCGGTACGGGAGTATAGTGTCGAGTTGGTGGGAAGGTTCGCGGCCGTACAACAGAAAGAACGGGGAAAACCGGTAGTCGCTTGCGCCGCGGTGTTATAAGCGAATGTAACAAAAGGTAATACAGCGTCCCAGTTAGTGTGGTCGCAGTAGGTGTACATCCTCAGCATGTCGCCAAGTGTGCGGTTCAAGCGCTCAGTGGGACCATTTGTCTGTGATGGTATGCGGTAGATTTCCGGTGGATGATGTTGCATTCATCAAGGATAGCTTGGATGACCTCCGACAGGAACACTCGACCCCTATCACTGAGTAATTCCCACGGAGCACCATGGCGTAGAATGAAGCTGCGGAGAATGAAGAGTGCATCTTCGTGGGCGATCGTTGCCGGTACAGCTGCAGTCTCAGCGCAGCGTGTCAGATGATCGAAGCCGACAATAATTCACTGGTTTCCAGAGCCACTATATGGGAGGGGGCCATAGAGGTCAATACCCACGCGGTTGAATGGGCGAGCCAGGCAAGGAAGCGGCTGAAACATGCCAGTAAGGTGCCGTGGAGGTCTCTTGTTTTGTTGGCAAGTAGTGCAAGACTCAACGTATTTCTGCACAAAGCGATACATTCATCGCCAGTAATATCGTTGGCACAGCCTTCCGTAGGTTTTCAGGATACCTGCGTGAGCACTTTGGAGATATGCATGGAAATTCATGCAGATGTCAGAGCGCATATGAGTTGGGACAGCAAGGAGCCACTTCCGACCACCAGGCATGTAGTTGCGGCGGTACAGAATGTTGTCTCGTAAGGAAACGTGGGCTGCTTGCCGGCGTAGCGCTCTCGCAGAAGTGACAGCAGACGGATCGGTAAGGTAGTCGACTAACAAGGCAAGGTATGGGTCTTTACGCTGCTCCGGAAGCATGTCAGTGGTGTCGAGTGGTGACAAGGTGGTAAAAAGGGGTGACAGAGAAGCCACATCTGGTGTAATGGCGATCGCGAAAGTGCATAGGCGTCCGCATGCTTGCGACCGGAACGATATACGACACGGATGTCGTATTCCTGCAATCGAAGTGCCCAACGCCTCAGGCGTCTGGACGGGCCTTTAAGGTGGACAGCCAACATAGAGCGTGATAGTCTGTGACCATGTTGAAAGGATGGCCGTAAAGGTACGGGAGAAACTTCGTCAGCGCTCAGAATATAGCCAAACACTTCTTCTCTGTCACGGAGTAATTCAATTCAGCCTTCTTGAGAGCGCGACTTGCATAAGCGACTACGTATTCGGTTTGGGTGCCTTAGGTTGTGCTGAAACTGCGCCAAGACTGACGCCACTTGCATCGGTGTGAATTTCTGTGGCAGCAGTGGGGTCCTAGTGGCGAAGAATAGGTGGTGAGTTCAGCAGGCGGCGCAGCTGGCGAAATGCGTCATCACATGCAGGTTACCATGCAGATATACCTTTGCTGTTGGAAAGCAGACTCGTCAGAGGTGCGATGATAGACGCGAAGTAGCGCACAGAGTGACGAAAATAGGAAAAGAGGCCGACGAAACTTCTTAAGGCTTTCAGTGATGTGGGCTTTGGGAAATCAGCGACAGCTCGAAGCTTATCGGGATCCGGAAGAACACCGTCTCTTGTGATGACATGTCCCAACATGGTTAGTTTTCGTGCGGCGAAGTGGCACTTCTTGGTGTTAAGTTGTAGGCCTGCAGAAGTTAGACACGTCAGAATCTCGTGAAGACGACCAAGATGTGTTGGGAAATCAGCTGAAAAGACTACGATGTCATCCAGGTAACAAAAGCAAGTTTTCTACATGTGGGCACGCAAGATGGTATTGATCATGCGCTCAAATGTCGCAGGTGCGTTGCAGAGCCCGAATGGCATGACCTTAAACTCATATAGGCCATCCGGCGTTACAAAGGCTGTTTTAGGGTGATCACATTCAGCCATTGGCACCTGCCAATACCCAGAGCGCAGATCCAATGATGTAAAGTACTCGGTGCCTTGTAAACAGTCAAGAGCATCGTCTATTCGTGGTAGCGGGTAGACATGTTTTTTCGTAATCTTGTTTAAGTGGCGATAGTCCACGTAAAATGAAACGGTGCCATCTTTTTTCTTTACCAGAACCACAAATGATGACCAAGCTCTTTGAGAAGGCTGTATGACTCCACGTTTAAGCATGTCATCTCTTTGTTCCGTAATGACGCGGCGCTCTTCGGCGGAAGCACGGTTAGGACGCCGTCGCAGAGGCGAATGTGAGCCGGTGTCAATAGTATAAGTGAGAGTCGTGGTGCGGCACAAAGCAGGTTCTTGAAAGTCGAAAGAAGAGCGAAACTTGTTAAGGAGAGCAACAAGCTGGCGACGATGCGAGGAGGGATGGTCTGCGTCAATAGCATTGTCAAAGGCTGACGAACTTGATGGCTCAGACGCATGAGTTATTGTGGCGATGTGGCATGGGGTTTCGTCGGGAAGAATAATATCATCGATATGGTTGACAGGTTGTACAAATCCCAAGGTTTCACCACGAAGTAAGCCAATGGGGTAGTGGCAGTGGTTGGTAACCAGGATTACGGTTAAACCAGACGCAACTGTAAGAACAGCAAATGCGAGAACGATACCCTTGCATTCAGTAAAAACCGGAGATAGCATGAACACCACAGTTGCGTCAGGTTGCGCTGCACATGAAAGGCTAATAGGGACTGAATCTTCCGGAGGCAAGGTGATGTCGCCGTCAGCGATGAGTTTGTAGAGCAGAGGAGAACGGTCGAGCGATGGAAATTCATATATTGACACAAGGGACACTTCCGCAAGGGAACAATCGATGATAGCTTCATGACGTGATAAGAAATCCCAACCCAGGATGAGGTCATGCGAGCAAGACGGTAGAAGAAAAAATTATACAATGTGCAAAACGTCTTGGATGATGACGTGCGCCGTACACACAGCCGAGGGATGAATGCGTTGCGCGCTAGCCGTGGACAGCACCATGCCACAGAGAGATGTGGTCATTTTCTTCAGTTTGCGACAAAATTTTGCGTTCATCACAGAAACGGCGGCCCCAGTATCAATTAACGCTAATGTGGCGACTCCCTCAACATCGACATCAACATCATTTTGCGAAGAAAATGGAGGCCTTGATGATTGCGCAGAAGTTGCAGTTCTTGCCTCCGGAACTGCACTGATTAGTTTTCCTCCTCAGGAGGTGGTCGACGACGCATAGGCGACGGCGATCGGCGACGGGGGGATGGAAAACGAGCAGTTGATGGGCAACGATCCGAGTCGGAGTGCCTCTGTTCATATGCAGGCGTGGTGGCCTGCTGCGACGCGTAGGTAGAAGTTCCAATGAAGGCGTACGCAGGTGTGGGATGGCGGCGGCAGAAGCGTGCAACGTGGCCAGCGATGCCACACGCGAAGCAGATGGGACGGTTGTCATGGGTGCGCCACTCATTAGGTGGACGGAAAAAGCGAGGTGGGGGTCTCTATACCGGAGGCGAGGCCGGAGGAGGTGAAGCCGAGAAGGAGACTACATGCGGCGGGAGCCCCGCGACCACAGCGGGAGCCCCGCGACCACAGAGGTGTAGGTGGCGCAGGTGTTGCGTAGTTGACAGTTGAGAGATCAGGTGCTATTGATTTGCGTGGGTAAGACACCGGCACTGCCGGGAGGACATCAGAAATTTCAGTGCGTATGCCCTGCTGAAGTGTCGAAGGCAGACTTGCGGTGGGCGCGTCGCTATGCGGCAGCAGGGAGAGCTGTCGGGCGACTTCCTCTCTGATGAAGTCTTTGATCTGGTTGGACAGACTTTCTTGGCGAACGTCGGCATTTGCGAGTGCGACGGCCGAGATCGAATCTGGTGGTGGAACACTCTGTCGGGCGATGGAACGCAGACGGCGCGATTGATCGAAGCTTTGGCACAGGCTTACGAGGATTGCCACCGTGGTCGGGCTTTTTGCTGGCAACATCTGGAATGCGCCATCCTCAATACCCTTGAGAATCTGCCAAATTTTCTCTTCTTCAGGCATAGATGGGTTAACACGCCTGCAGAGGTCGAGCACATCCTCAATGTAACTAGTAAACGTCTCGCCAGGCTGCTGGGCTCGGTGGCGTAGACGCTGGTCAGCGTGGAGCTTGCGGACCTCTGGGCGGCCGAACGCTTCAGTCGCGAGGGTCTTAAACAAGGACCAGTTGGCGATGTCAGTTTCGTGGTTAGTATACCAAAGCTTAGCTACGTCTGCCAAATAAAAGATAACATAGGTGAGCTTAGAGTCGTCGTCCCACTTGTTGCTGGCACTTACGTGTTCGTACAAGGAGAGCCAGTCTTCAACGTCTTGCTCACCACTGCCGCTGAAGATTGGTGGGTCTTGTTTGCGGGTCACGCCGGGGCAGGTAGACGGGGCAGACGATGGTGCTGGCTGGGCTGGGATGGGCTGGTTGGTGAATGCGCCAGTCATGTTTCGTGGTGGTCTCTCGGCCAATTTGCGAGAGAGGAGCTCCAGGTCTGCTTGGGGATCTCAGTAGCCTCCACCAAATGTGATGGTGTTTATTCGAGCGGAGAAGTCGCAACGACGTCGCAATGAAAAATGGCCGTACGGCGAGTCTGGCAAAGGTGGCACAGGCTCTCAAACCATCAGAGCATGGGGCTTTTCGTTGTCTTCCGAAGGCGCAAACGCGTTAGTGCGTATGCTCCACTACAATCTGGGTGATTAAAGACTCAATGAAACGTATATAGAAAGGAAAAGAACACTCAGAATGTGACACCAATAAACCATTCCAGGAAGTGCGTCAGCTTACTTTGCGTAGTCGTCCGAAATTCGAAACGTCACACCATATTAGGCGAGACTCAAAAATTCAATGACTCGACAATAGAGAAAACACCCCTATTTACTACACTCTAAGAAAAAAGGGAGCGAGAATGGAGAAACGGGCTCCGTTTCTCCTTCGGCGCAGCGACTTCCTCCCTTTCGGGCGCTTTACCCGTCGCGCCCTCTCGCGGCAAGGACCAAAGGAGCAACGTTCCTCCTTCAGCGTTCAAGTTTCTCCTCAATCACGGGGGTCTTGCTCGCGCGCATGCGCACGCCAAGCCTATAGCCGGCCGCGGCCAGTCGCGAGCGATTGCTTTTACCTAAAATTGTTGTAAGCAATGCAGGAGTGACGTTTTCTTTTGTTTTATTAGTGTAGAGTAAAAGCCTCTCTTTTTTATCGTCAGGCACTCGCACGATGCTCCGCACACTTCCATGTGTGTCTCGTGTGGTTTCATACTACCAATTTGTCACGAATACAAGAAGCTCTGCTTCCCAAGCAGTCTTGCTTTATTGATTACCTTAGAGTGTAAAAAAAATAATGAATTTTTTCGGTGTCGACCTACTTGGTAAGCCCACGCATTTTTAGTTTTGCACGGCACCAACAGCACTCATGAATTCAACGAGGCGCGTAAAAAAGCATCACACTTATTTTTTCAACATTGTAGGAAACCTGATACCACTCTACAGTCCATGCGTGAAAGTACGATCATATACAATTGATAGAGTTATACGTGCCACTACCGCCATATGGATGTTCTTTGCAGTTTACCCCCATTCGAATACGGCCGCCGTGGCCGGAAGTCGAACCTGCGTCCTCCAGCATAGTCACACGACACCCAATAAGGCTATGCCACCATAGCAGGTGAAAGCACAAAGGGAAACAGGCTGCGAAGTTTCACCGAGCGTTTATTCGCCAGACTAGATTACAACCATCAGAAACTTTTTAAACATCATCATAACTAAACTTTTGTGAAAAGTGAACCAATGACTTCTGTAGGTTAAACCAAATTCACAATTGCATTGGTTTTGAATTGCCCATGCCAGCACTGAGAAGTAGAAAGGAATTATGCACGCGAGCAGTATGCCTTTCTCGTCCCTGATTCTCCTTTGTCGTGAGAAACTCAACACAAAATGCACTTATAGTAGCAGCTGTGCACAGCAAGTAAGTACTAACGCTCACTCACCTTTGTGAAAAGAGTATTCCGAATCCAGAGTAATAACCACCACAGCCACAGCGCTAACAACAAAATTGTGGCACGCACTATGATTGTAAGTTGACACGCGAGGCGAATCGCGAGAGGCATCTGAAGCAGAAAAGTATGCAGGCACAACATCCTATAAAGTTATAGTAAACTTGCGCACTGCAGCGATAGTTCCTCCACTCAAGTATGAGAGCTGCCGCGACGCACAGCCACTGTCATAGCTCACGAAAAAATACCATCGGATGCGAGGTCATCGCTTATTTCTCTCGCAAGACCCGCGTTGTAACGTACGTATACACTGCTAGGACGGTCGTTACCGCATCAAAACATTGTCGTTGAAGGGCTAGTGGTGTACTATATCCATGGCTAACGGTCACACTTGTGGTACGCACGTAAAAAGAATATAAGCAAACGTTAAGACGAAACAACTAAACGAGGTCGACGTGACCACAGAACACCTACCACGACGGAGACAAAGATTGGTCTGCATGCTGCGCCCTCTCCAAGTAAGAAGAAGAAAAAAATACGTGACCTCCGAAATGGCTAACGCGCGGCAAGTGTTTGCACTCTCAGAGGCTTCAAGAAAAAAAAAAGTAGCTGTGGCAGTGGTCGACAGATGGCGCAGCGTTCGAAATTCCGTGGGCTTGGGGGTATTCGTTTTCGTGAAAACCTGATAAGCTCTAGTAATTATTCCGTTCATTAGTATGCAACCATTGATTAACTAAGGTTTGCCTTACCATCAGATACAATATATTTACGTGTGCGCATGTTGTGGTAATGACACAAAACGTAAAAAAAGTGTAAGTAAACGTACTTGTAACCTGTGCCACTCAGGTCAGTCGAAATTTATCGCTATATAAGCTGATGCGCTTACATTGTAGGGTGTGAGTAAACACGTTGAGGTGTGGGCCGTTGATGTGAATGGTTGATTGTGCTCTTGTTGCGTACTTGTTAGCGTATACGCTAGTGTACTTGTTGCGTACTCTATGTGTACGATGTGACGATGTGTGCATGTGTAGCTATATTGATTGCATCAGCACATATTAGGCTTTCAGTGTCCGTAAGTAGTCCTGAATGGGTTGATGCGTAAACAATCCGCAAGGGAGCCGTGATAGTGGGTAGAATCAACGTACGTCGCGGCAGTCAACTTTTTTATTTTAGTTTTATTCAGTCCCTCCAGATGGCGCCACCTACCACCTACTTCATTGCTATGACGCTCTCACACCTCCAGTCATTTATATAACGTTGAACATCTATCTATCAATGCTGCACTACGGATTCGGAATGGTTTCGCTGCGATCAAGTGTACCGTTTGGAGGCACATCTCGTGACCTGCGGACCCGTAAACGCATGGATAACGTCGCTACACTATGTGAATCTGCGAGAAATAAATACAGCAAGCCTAGCATGCGCTCTTCAGGTGAGGGCTCTGCAGAATCCGTGTCTTTCGGAGTGAACGTGGCTTCGCTGACCGAAGGAAACGTACTTGCTCCGTCGTTCTCTTTCGCGATGTGTTCACCGCCACAGGTTCGTCTGCTTGTTTTTATAATCATTTCGTTCAATATCAAGCTCAGCGGGACCGTTTTTTGTAACTTTCAGTGCCGTGTACTCCTTACCAGTCGAGAATCGTTGCATTTGCTAAGCCTACTCGCTTCGCCGGGGGGCAGCCATGTTGATTTTCATAAGGAGGAACGTGTTTCTCCGTGGATGAGGGAGCAACGTTTCTCTATTTAAAGACGAACATTGGGGACATCGCCGTTCCTCCCTAAATGGAGAGTACGTCACTGCATTTTTTTAAGAGTGTAGTTGCATTTTTTAGGTTATTTTGTCACAACTTTCTTTTTTTTTCTGCCAAAAACTTGTCCTGACGCAGTAGGATTCACATGCGGAGCCATTATATGTCTAAGTACGTAATTTTACAGTGAAAAATTTTATGAGATTACAACTCGGGTTTCACGCAGCACAGTATTTCATTGTCCGCCACCCCCAGTGTCCGTAACCACATCGCGCTAAATTAGCGAAAAACAGCGAGCATCAATAACGCAGCAAGGCTCAAACCCGGGTCCGCTGGGTGCCAGCCTGGTAACAACCACTGAGCCAGCCAATTTTTCGTTTCTTTAATGCACGAAATCTTCATTAGTAATTGTGAGCTATGCACAGCATACTTCATTAGAAGTAAGGTAAACACCCACAAGCATCCAGAAAGGGAAGCCACTGCGGAACGGGTTCAAAAGTCTCCACAACACTGCGCGCTTGAGCAGCTGCTTCTCGGAAAACCGATCTCGTCGACCGTGGTGGCTCAGCGTGTCTGTCGATCATGCGACTTTTCCATAGTGAATAAAGTCCCAGTAACGTAAACAAATCATATTGAGTATTATCGGTCTGCCTCTTTTGGAAGGCAAGAACCTAGTACCATGAAGTGTGATTGGAAGTTCTTTTCTGATGGTTCTTTTTAAAATGTATCGAAAATAAAATGCGTCACGACAATGAATGAAACAATGCTCTATCATCTCGGGTTGGTTGCAGAGTATACAATTCACTGTCCAGGGTACTTATATTAATTTTTCATTCAGCCACGTTTTCACTAGCAGAGTGGAAATGTGCAGTTTGAAGAAAAATGTTTTCGTGGAGGGCGATATGCACGTTCTACGTGCAAGAAATAATAAATCATGACCAGACAAATGCGAAGACAGAATTCAATAAACGTGGTCAGGAAAAAGGTTATTGACAAGCGCAGCGGGGAATTTCGTTCTGTCAATACTATAGAAATACTCCAAACTAAATCTTGCTTTCAAAAAATTCACAATATCAACAAATTCTTTTACAAATCCCCACAATAGCGATTCCTTGGCCTGTTGCGACAAAAAGAAAATGTTGTTAACACAGACGGTTTCGAAAGACCACCTAAATAAGGGGTGGTACGCATCGTTGAGGTAGAAAAAATTGCGACACCAACTGTCGCACAAACAAATCCACCTGGCCGATCTCACCCTTTTCAAGCGGAAGAAGAAGGTTGTCTCTTTTCATGGTCTCCCTAAAAAAGCTCCAAATAAAGCAGACAAATATCCCATGAAAGTCTTAAATGTACACACGAGAGCAGTGCTAAACCTTCCGGACATAAATAAGATTCAATGCAAGAAATATGTTGCACGCTTTAGCTCTCGCAAAAAAAAAATAGAAAGCTCTCGTACGTTCGATGTTGCCAGCTTTCGGCGGATCGTAGTAATCGCAGAGGTCCAGTGTGGTCCGCTGTTATAATAGTTATCAAGAGGCGCCGCAAGATACCGCATACGAGTCACATTTCAATGGATATATAAGAAGACCGAAGAAGTTTGGGCCCACATGCCTAGCCAGAATCCTCTACTTTTATCAAAATTAACGCTGGCGCATGCGACTTCACATAAACGTAAAGTAGTGTGGACTGCTTCTTGAACGCTTGGTTTATCAACGTAAAAAAAAAGCAATGTCATCTGCATCAGCGAGAACTCTAACTTCCTCGGAGTCATATCGGTATCCTCTTATGCTAGAATTAAGAGGCACACTTAAACCTAATGCTTTCAGACAAAATGCAAAGAAAAAAAGCGAAGACGGACATCCCTGACGTACAGATAAATTCAACTCTATTGTATTGAAAGAGTTCATTGTACAATTATATTTGTTGTGCTTTTCTTATAACGGAGTGAAATACTATTGTACACTACATCGCCCAACTGCAGGTGTCTTGGTAGCCAGAACAACAAAAAGCATGCTGTACCTTATCAAAAGCTTTAGCAAGGTCTACCTGTAGGAGGGCTGCTAGGTCCATGCTAACATCAATACACTTAAGGACTCAACGTGCTATATGTATGTTTGTCTGTATAGAGCGACCTCGAACTGAACATGTTTGGTGGTTACCTACAAATTTAGAAATTACTGTTTGTAGCCGATTGGCCAGCGATTTCGTGATTATTTTGTCGGGAAGGAATTTTGTCGGGAATGATTTTGATGTCGGGAAAGCAATCGCATTAATACAATTTATAAAGCGTTTTAAAACACTGAAAGAACAACCAGTCGACGATTAATGCAAATAGCGTAATTATTGTGTTGTCCAATGCTCCAATCCTATATAAAAGCTTGTTTTTATTAAACTATTAACTTGGGCGCATACCGACTTCAGGCATTATTCCTCATTGTTGTCATTGTTGTCAGCGTAGCGATTTCCGGTCCACTACCCCAAAATTTTTACTCTTAAGGCCATAGTGGGCATCAAGCAAGTGTGCTAGCAGCAGTTGCCATATGAGTGTTTAGAAAGGCTCTGAAAGGCTGCTGTTCTAACTTTTGCTGTGTCTCTGCTGGCCTTCCACGCCGGCCTTGTGTTTTTTCTGTTTAATACCGCAGCTTATGAGCTGCACCTAAAGTAACAGACAGTTGCTAGGATCGACTGAGTTCAAATCTTGAAGTTGTGCTTGTGTCCAAGCTCAGTCTTTTGATACTGGCCTCCGCAACATGGTACACGATTACCTGTTCTTGAAAACTTGCAAGGATTACTGTTACCAGCCCTCAAGCATACGATGTTTCTGCTTCTTGAAGCAACATCAACAATGTGTTTGATTTTTAACTCACATGAACTGTATGGCACAGCTGCATGTTGTATGGAACTTGCAGTGCCTTCTTCTCTGTCTCTCTTTTTTTCTGTTTTGCGTGGCGTGTATGACTGCTGCGGTAGCTGTACTGTCGCTCTGTCTTTTCATGATAGATTCAAAAATATCCTCTGTAAAGCGAAAACTACTTTAGTTTTTGGTTTAGTAAGTAATGCTATAGTCCCCAAGGGTTTTTTCTAGAGCAGCAAATTTCTGGCGAATAACAGACAAGTTTGAGAGGACAGTCGCAATTAATCAACTGGATCAAGTACACCACAACGCAAGCAAAAACAACTGTTACCTAAAATACACGAAATCACAACGCCCTACGGTTTACACCAAAAGATTTGCGTTTCTCCAATATTTTGTCCGAGGAAGCAGCCCATCTTCGTTTCATGCGCAGGCATCTTACAAGTCTAGGCAAAACATTCTTCATCTCCATCATTTCGCTCACAACAACCCCGTTCCAACAGCCCCTGTTCCTTTGAAAGCGAGCACTCACAACCACATTCCAAACACTTTCAGGCTCTTTCACAGTTGTGGTTGAGCACAGCATCATTAGGATTTCGACGCGTAGTCAAACAAAAGTACCTCGTCGACGTTTCACTGATCCTGATGCCGGAACGGGAGTTGAACGTCGGCAAGACGTCAGCATTTTTTATGAAGCGCGTGAGCGAATGTTGCCTTAAAGGAGCCGGAACGATGTTACTTTTCTGCATTCAGTTATATTTTCGCAAGATAAGAATATGTGCGTAGTTTTTGTTTTGTTAGTCCCGTTCTACCGCCATTTCGCAGAAAGAGCATTTCTTTGGAAAAACTTCAAAATCTTGCTCATTTTGTCATTGAAAGACCTACCCGGCTGAAACCACCATCTTTATAGTCGAATTTAGTCTCCGCATAAGACTGGGGAAGTATTTTTAATTTTTTTATCAGTTTCTGTTACAAACTACTGGCGATTCGTGCAGCTTCAGCATCGGCTTAAAAATTATGACCCAAGAAACTTTCGTGTGTGTACGTGGGCGACTTTGCTTGGGCACGCGCGCCAGTGTGTGTGCATGTAGATACACAAGCAGACACAGTTCACATAATGCACACGAAACACACACACGAAAGACGGAAATGTCAAAGTGGAAGCAGCAAAATGGTAACACGTTGTGGGAAAAGCAGAATGAACAGGATAAGTGCCTCACACAAGGCTCTGACTGACGTTTTGATAAAAGGACCTCTAATTGTCAAAGTTGAAGGACCCTGAAAGGCAAATATAAGTTCTCGTATGAAAACTTCAGCCAAAAGCTTCTCTAAGACATTTTCTTTGGTCATCCTGCTGATCTAACAAGTTACCAGATGCAAACTACAGACAAAATTCAAACTGCCAAGAGTCTAATTTCACGCACTTATCAATGAGGCACATACCTTGATGTTGTGATTCTTTAGGTTGCAAGGCACTATTTTAAATAAATCAACGAATAGTTTACGTTCAATTTGTTTTGCTTTTTCTGTGCTGTACTTTCCTTAACTCTGCGCAGTGCACAATTATTCACTTGTGTGAGATGTCTTCTCGAAAGTTTCTAGCTTATATTTGCATAGAGATTCACAATAGATTGCGTCTCTCTACGGAAGTGGCATTGATCCGAGCGTTCTTGTGGCACACACGACGTCGATTTTTTTTTCTGCTTAGGTGGAGATATTTGTACCGCAAAAGACAAACGTTTTAAAACCAGGTGACATTGCTACTAGCTGCGCGACAGTAAAAAGAAATAATTAATGAAGGGTTGTGAAGAATGTGCGGCAAATTCATTCACTTTTTATCTCCTAATATTAAAGCAAGTTGTTCAGAAATGATGTGCAATCATCATAACTCTAGCGAAAGTGCTGTAGAAAAACTAACTTTAGAGTTAACTTCAATTTAAAAGTTCCGCATCAGCTGTGGATCTACTGGTTACAAAAGAAGAACTGGATATCTGCCTGAGCGTGATAAAAAATAAAAAGGTATTTCAAAAATGTAGGCACATTTAAAGCATGTGCCTTTCCGGTCTGTATAATTTACAAGAGATCAACTTCTTTTTAAAATTTGTCTTTTTACTTATGCATGTACGAGTAAGAATAGCAACTTAGTCAGGCTGGAAGCGCCTTTATTTTTTTTTACTTGTCTATCAAAGCTTCTTCATAATAATGACTGAAACAATTATAAGTCAAGAACAAATGTTGGTAACATAATTGCAAAAGCAACCCATTGAAGTAAAACAATAAACATACTGAAAGGCACGCCGCCTGATAGAACTAAGTATGTAGAACTTCTGAATAGTCAAGTTTCTCAACGTTTTAGTTAACAGAGCACAACCAGTGGTTGAAAGTTAGGAATGCCTAAAGCTACTTGCGAAAAAATATTAATAAAAGTTGAAGAAACTCGAGACCACCTAAATATTTTTTTTAAATCATGCTTTCTTTAATGATGCACCAATTTTTATGGCACTGTTTTTTTTTACCGTGGCCGACTCAACTGTTAACAAGAAAAAACAAGATATTGCTTTTTCTGTCTGATAAAGCGTAAAGCACGAAGATTGAACATGCTCAACGTAAAATCGAGGAATAAAATCAGGCTCGCGCTACGTCAAAGTCCGCTCACTTTTAAAAACCATCTAAAACTATGCTGAAAGAGGCTTCAATATCTGGTGTCCCTAGCAACTAATTAAAGTATAATGTAAGATTACCGTCTTTTCGGTGCATGCACTTCACGTCACCTCGTTCTTGCATACAAAATTGACAATGACTGACAAAGAATAACTAGAATTCGTGAAACGTAAAAGAAAGATTTACGTGTGCAAAAAAAATGCGGCAAAGAACACTTTCTATATTTGGTGGAGTTTGTCGCCCATCCTATTCAAGCAGAAAAGTGAGAAAGTTTGCAAAAAAGGAAGAAAACAAAGGCCTAGAATGAGGAATGATACTAGATACTAGAGCATGGAGCAAAATTATTTGGTGAGATTTGAAGTGCCACGAGAAATAGCTGCTGAGTGGAATGTTCTGGTACTTTCGACTATAAGAGGCAGAAATTCTGCGGGCACTAAGGTTAGCGCATGTCTGTGTGAAATTATTACCCGAAAGGTGCTTTTAGATGCTGAACATACATCTCGAATATCGCAACAAAATTACTGCTCTTATATAGAGGCCAGAAGCGAAATAGTCCAGTACGCATAAGGGTAACGTTTTTAGCACTTTACCAAAGTAACATAAGTGTTCAGGTTAGGCCTTGCAATGAATACATATGAAATTCGAGAGTTAGCCTAATAAAAACAATGGTCAATTATCTGCCAGTATTATTAAGAAAAATAAAGGATCAGTTGACCTAAATAAAAAATCTGATGGTTTGCTTGTGCGCTGCTGCAAAAGTACCTGGCATAGTACGGGCCGACCATGCGTCTTTATATAAGGCCTCTGTGATTGGTGGCCTCTGAAAGGCCTCTGCCGCCTTCCTATATTTGGCTTCTGAATTAACTGCGGCACAGCCACGTCACACTGCCTAGGTTTGTAATAGGACGTCTAGGAGGGCACCGAATCTGTAGTGATTCCTACAGCTTCTGTCCCAATTAACAATCACTTCTGAACTAATTTTATTGAAGCCAATGACAAATGCAAACGTTACGTCTACAGAAGTAAACAAAAACATCTCTAAAGGCTATAGGCTAGTGCCAATTAACATTCAATTCACCTATGAACGGTGACAAGCTAAGCATAAAAAGTTAAAAGTACCACTGTCTTTATGTATTATGCGTCTCCAACTGTAGGCGCTCTTTACTATGCCGGAACAGTGATGATGAACCAATAACAAATTCAGCATAGCACCGTTTACTATGAGAGGTAATGTGCCACCCCACCGAAACTGGCAAAAGCTTTTTCGTCAAGAAGAAGCTAGGTGATTCTACGCAAGCTTGAACAAAGCATGGCTGGTGGACCTCTCAATAGTCTTTCCAAATTTTTTATATTGTTGCCTGGCCAGTGTAAAGGAGAGAACCCGTAATCGGTTTTGCTTGGAAAATTTTTTTTCGTAGCGCACTAGATCGATAATGACGAAGGGGTGGAGTGCGCCGCTTACCTGCTTTGCTGTTTTTATTTTTATATAAAAATAATTACAAAAAGTACACGAAAGCTACGTACCTAACATTTGCTTAGCTAAATGTATGCGTACTTGCACTTAAGATCAAAAAATAATTTGACACTTTGAGTAGTGTGTATACATTGAAAAGATACTCAAATTTGACCTAAAATACGTTATTTTGCCTAGTTTGCAGGCCTTTATTTCACAGAAGGCCCATGATAGAGTAGTGCAAATTACGCATTACTTTCTCAGCATGCCTATTTATAAAACTGCTTACATTAGTAACATTTTTCGATAAAAACATATAATCAAGGTAACTGTAAGTAAAGAGCATGAAAGAGAAACTTCTGACGACAATTAAAAAAAACAATCTTGATCTTTTTTTTATACTTTCCCCGCTTATTCTTCTGCAGATATGCTTTCACAATCAACAAAAACATTTTGCAATATTGGGTTTCACTTGCAGTTATACCGCTCGTCAAAAAGTGCCCTTGCGCTAGGATAGGCAACAATATCTTGGACTTACTGTCCGATAAGTATGATATGAATGGCTGTACTAGAGTTTCTCGAAAGGCAAGCAGCACTGACATAGCTATCGACTGCACTAAGGACGCCAATCTGGGAATTGTTTGCTAACGGAAGCAGCCAGAGCGCGGGAACACCCTGCAAGCAAGCGCGCACAGTTTATGTTCCGGTGCGAAGAGGGCACGTCGAATGACCCCTTTGTGCAAGACTGAGCACAACATGTGTCTGAAGAATGTTTGAAATTTGTGATCGCGTGCGGCTTTTCAATTTGACATGATATTGTACTGAGTAAATATGTATTGCCACTGCAAATCAGCAGTGATAAACACGGTAGTGAATGAAGGCACACCTTCGCGCAGACGCCACCATTGAGGGTTCCTTCTGTCCTGCTCCAGCAAAACTGAGCTCCAATCAGAAAAAAAGTTTAGTATTTAGAAGCTGACGGAGAACTTAGCTTCCTCAAACCTGTCGTGTTAAGATACAAAATGTAGCACTTTGTAATACAGGAAAAGCTACGTTCAAAATAAAATTTGCCCCACTATGACACAAGCGACACGCAAGCGATCGCATGGCTGTTAACGTCCAGCATCTTATCGACAAACATTTCATGCATAGATTTATTTCTGGAACGTTTGCGAAAACTGCTTGCACGTGCATATTTTATCCCATGAAAATGCATAGTAGTAAATTTTCTGCCTTGTTACTTCCTCACAATATTCACTGCACAAGAAAGGGAATGTTTCTTGCTCTTTTATTATCTAATTCAGATTACTCGGTGACATTGACGCATGGTACACCTGTGTACAAGCTTGACTTAGTTTTTTTATTAACAAGGTACCCGTGTTTTTACCTTCGGTGTAAGAAAGGTTCAGAACAGCCTACAGAAATCAGAACCTCACCACTGTGTAGTGATAGAAACACAATGAATAGATTCAAGAATCAAACAAGGCAGGTTTCTCACAATAACTTTCATCTCAGCTGTGATTACCATTTGATTGCCAACCACCGGACAACAGCAAGTGCCTACCGAATCGTCAAAATGAGAAATCATTGGTGTACACAGTGCTGCCAATAAAGCACAGCAAAACGAAGCAGTGTACACCTTGTGCATCGGCACTGTAACATCACAAAATGAACATGCACAAATCTCATCAATTTGCCAAAATTGTCTTTTGATCTCACTTCAACATTGTTACAACTACAAATATATCAGTAAATCTACTATTAATGTGATGGTGAACCTGCCTTGGGACAGCAAAATGAAATTAGATAAACCTTAACCTTTACAAGCATTCTGGATTCATTTATTTGATGGCATGATGTATAGCACCGCTTGCATAGCGATATCGGCACTCCTGCTGCCAGTCAACCGCGCTCAATCTAGCGCAATGGATCCGCAGGCAAGTAAATACAGCAGCAAACACCGGATTCATAGATCATACAGTAACGAAAATATCACATATGACAAAATGTAGTATGACGGATCGAAACCAGCTTTTTTCCTGCTGTGTTTGGTTTAAGGGCCGCTCTTCGCGAACAGTAAAGCAGGCGACAGTAGCACCCACTTAGAAACACGTCCGACGCTTTCACTCTGGATTCCGAGAAAGCGGGCCCGTATTTGCGGTGGCCTCTTTCGTGTGACTCATACATGAGGCGAAATCGATCTAGACATTTCTTGCTCTCCTGGAAGGTGTCTTTCGCGTTTCGTACGATGAAACTCTTTGATACATTTCTATGGGACAGCTATATCGCAGCGTGACAGATAGTCTGAATGATCTATGTGTCGGTGCCGGCACACGATGCACAAATATGAATCTTGATCGTAATATAATGCAGATTCTTCGAGCAGTAAAGAGTACAAAGTAAAAAATAGTGCTGAATCTGCATTGTGTCATACATTCATTACGTTATGATTACCACTAGTCTTGTAACAACATCGGCGGCATTTTTGTTTCGAGTTGGGGTAGCACTACGCTAACGCCAATAAGTGAATAACTACTGAAATCAATCGTGCTCGGTGCACCGAAGCAGCACCGTTTCAGAAGAAAGCACTCAATACAATGAACAAATCACTCTCCTTGTGTGCTGAGTATGTTCGTCAACATTCGCAGTGAATATTCTTCTTCTGAAGGATTAGGTTCCCGGACATTTTTTGCGTGCCTATCACTGAAGTAAAAAACTCAAAGTGCAACCAAGAGCTTATATAAATCTTGTGAATGCAAAATACAAAGGCTGACTAGAGTGAGGAAAATGTCGCTTGATGGTGATGCCCATGGCCCTCAAGAAACATGCGATTTGCGAGCAGCTGTTCATTCTTCCTACACACTCGCTTGCGCAAACGCACACGTTCCGCGGCATCTTAGCAAATATAGGAACTGAAGCGCCATTCTTCTGAATGGAGTGGCAGTTTTTTCTCTCAATGAGCTATTGCTTCCTTTACTTTAAGGGGACACTAAAGGCAACTATCAAGCCGACGTTTATTGTTGTAATAGCATTCCCGAAAAATCGTAGTGTTACTTTTGTGCCAAAAAAGAGCCATTTTTGTAATAAAATTACGTTTTAGCGTATGCATTGTGTTTGCGCACTTCATAATTCCCGCCTCAAAATGAGACCGACTGGACCGCCTCACGTCACTGTTGCCGTGCACAACGTTGCCCGGCTTTATTGCGCTAGTAGCAGCAAACCGAAAGCAGTGGAAGCCACAGCAGCAACAACGGCCATTGATCAACTTCTCGTCATTGGCTCCGAGATTGCAGACGTTTTCTGGTTCAACTGCGCCCCGCTAGATGACACGACGTGTCCAGTGTAACAACGCGAAAATTGAAGTTTTGAATCACTCGCGCCATTCCCATAGTAACATCCGATGGTTCGCTTTTCCATGAATCAACTCTAAACGAACAAGCAGATTTTTCTCGGAAGGTTTTTTATTTAGTGCAGCAAGATTGATTTCTAGCGAATAATTGTAGGCGGTCCGTCTAATGTCATCAGGATCATTTTGAAAACGTCCTACTGTGTCGCATAAGTTCTAGTGCATTTACCTTAATTTCTCCGTAAGTAAGGCACTGTTGTTCATAATATTGTCGTTTTACATGTTCTCCTATTTTGAACTTACAATTTGACTCAAATTGTTATTTAATTTTAGTGTCCCTAAAAGAAAGAATGATGAACTACAGTTATCTGTCTTTGTGCACAAGTGCGCTTCCAAGCAATTCACGGGAAAATAAGATCTAGCACTTTCAGTACGCCTAAGATCGTCTCAGTTTAAGAAGGCTAAGGAATCGAGCTGTTGTGTGAAAAAGCGGCTGTGTTGTCAACCCAAAAAGCTTTGTTAGTTAGCCAGCTTTACCTGCGATACAATAGTGAAGCAGGTTTGGACTCCCTAAAGTCTTTCTCAACATATGTAGGACAGCACATTGTATGAAAAAGCAATCGATTTGGCTAAACAAAAGATATTTGCTAACTTCCTGTAAGACGTGCGCTACCTATAAGGCAGAGTTGTATAAAAAATTAGGCTTGTTCAGGGCTTGTTCAAATCGATTTCATGTGAAGCAGTCCGTTGTATATTTTGCATTGTTTGGTGTTTTGTTTTGTTCGTTTAGTTACGAGTTGGCTCGACAAGATTTTGCAGTAGAATACACATCGCAGGCTTACAGGGCACGTCGACTATACTCGCGTTTAGATAAGTTAAAGGGTCAAAGGTAAGTACCTAGTTTAACGTAATATCAACAGTCAGGTTAGAGTGCAGATTTTCTTATGGTTGAAAAGAAGTGGACATAACGGTGCGATAGCGTGAGTATCATACGTAACCCTTGTTAGCGTATTTTGGTGGGGTCGAGATGTAAAGTTTATGCGACTGCTATAAAAGTGGCGCTGACACTGAAACCACAGTTGGTGTTAATTCGACATGCTGTCTGTATTACAGAATTACAATGCTTAATGTGGCAATATAAAATTAGGTAACCAGCACTACATACACTATTGACGTTGAAGCGAAATTATACCGGCACAGGGTATTTTTCCATAGCAGTTTCAAACTCATTCGTGGCTCTTTGCTAAAGTACCTGACTGCCACGCAGAATGCAAGGAATGTCTTTCTGCTGGTATTTTATTTTTATTCTTTGCATTGATTGGGTGAATGTGGTCACAGCCGGTTTTGCTTAATGTACTTGCGTGTATGTAACCAGTGCCTGTTCTCGCGACCTGGCGCAGGTCAATACACTGCCAATCCCCTGTGGCTCATACCTCCTTTTCCTAGCCCATAGCATACGGATATGTGTCACACTTGTCAGGAGAAAGGATTTGGTGACGTACAGGATATAAGTTCGACATATATTTGGATCATGGCGAGGCAGTGATACCTGTCGAGCCCTCTTGTGTTTTGCCATTTTGGTCAAAAGAAAGTTAAGAAGGTGACCCCAGGAGTGACTGGATAGGCGTCAAGACAGATACGCTCAAAATGGCGTAGGTTTGCTAAATGAAGGAAAGTGTAAAGTCAAGGGCTTGTTTTTTTGTTATGTACAATATTAATGAATACTAACAGAAAAAACTACCGGGGGTGTTATTATATGTATAATTGTAATGTAAATTTGAACAAATAAAAATTGACGAAAAGATAACTTGCCATGGGCAGGGAACAAATCCACCACCTTCAAATAACGCGTCCAATGCTTTTTGCAGCACGTCCTATTGATAATAGCGTTTGATTTGACCCTTGACAAATTTGATTGAATTTTGAGTAGAGCGCTATTTGCTTTTTTTGTGCAACAATAAAGATTTTCACGGTGCTTGTGGCTAAAAGTGACGTTACAAGAAACGTCACCCGACTAGGTTCCCAGCATCATACAAGCATTCACTGCACAGCACAATCACATGCATGTGGTACATGACACAGAATATTAGCACTTAGAAATTACAATAAAATTTCATTTATGCAGAGTTGGGAGTGCATAACACAAAATTACTTGTACGACAATGCCGTATCCTGAAAAAATGGACAGAGCTCATGCTACTGAAAGTGGTTTTAACTTGTCAATAAAGCATGTTTGTCCTCGATAACTGCGCTCTTACGTGATAAACTACTTATGGTTACTGTGATATATTTTGTTAACCCGCCTGCAGTGCATGCGTTGTCTGTAGACAGAGCTGTTGTGTCGAAAAGCATTTGTGTTGGCCACTGCCAAAGCTTTATCTTTCCTTTTAAGCAGGCTTTGCCTGCAAGACAGCACTGCGGTTTGAAAAAGGCACTTGTGTTGAATATTGTAAAAGTTTGCTTACCTTTCCTGTTAAGCACAGGCTGCATAATTTTGTAGAAGGCACTTGGCAAGTAATAATTTAATTCCTAGCTCAAAACCTGAGATTTCACAGCAGCACAGTTGCCAACCATTGCCGCACAATGTGTTGAATAGCATCCGCATCAGAAGGCATATATTCGCGTGTATCCTAGGGAGATAGCCAATTTACACTCCTTCTCAGTTCTATCGTTAGTGGAAAGTACTGCTTTGCCATACAAAACGCCGTGATGACCCCATTGTGTGAACAATGCACTACTCATTTACACATGAAGAAGATTCAAGTCCACGCAGCCACGCTTTTACAATGAATCATGTATTATTCTTTATAATACCTGCGATATTACTTCCTAAATGCGTGGGACCCACACCATCGATGTCTTCAGAATTATAAAATGTTTATTTTTCCCCCTCATATTCAGTTGCAATATTTCTGTGAACTAAAAATAAACAATAAAAATATTTATTACACATGCCTTTCAGGCAGCTCAAGTAATTGGATGTTGTACTGATTTCACAAATGCCTGTTTTTGATGCTAGTTTTGCTCTTCGCCCGCTAGTTCACTTGAGTGAAAATTCTGATTTTACGAGGCATGGTCAGTAATTTCTGCTCATATACATACTGCTCGATTCTATAGACAAGACGCTGCTTCCCACGTCTTCATCCGAAAACTGGCCTAAACACACTTTGTGGTGGCTTTTGGTAACGGTGCTCACTTGCAGCATGTTCTACTTGTTATACCATCCTAAGAAAGGCTTGAATTGGATACAACTAGTATTTTCTATTCGGTTAGAAGCGATTGTATTCACATACGTACTTTTTTGTATTAAAGAAAGGTAAACAGATCTAGGTAGAGAGTCCTCAAAAATAGACTAAAAGAACAAGGTACCCTTAATGTAAAGCACCAATCACATGACTTCACCCATGAGTCCATCCCCATTACCATATTAAGTCAATTGCTTGTTCCTTTTCTCGAGAAGTTCCTCACTAAAAAGCCATGGCAGTCCGCTCTCGTGCTTTATTTTATTCCCTGCTACCAATGCGATGTACGCGAAATACCAGTGTAGTAAAACGATACGCACTTTGGTCTTAAAGGTCCAAAAAGAAACTACTGGAGGAAGCTCAAGCCAATTTCTTCCTCCAGAGGTCATAAGTCACAATTTGGCACGTCGCACGGCCCACGCGACGAGGGCGCATGCCACGCAGCGCGACGTCTACGGCGATGCTCGCAGCGAGTAACATGTAAAATTCAGAGAAACGTGGCTACGAGAAGAACGATGATCCTTGGCTGCACGGGAAAAAGAAGCCTGGCCCTATAGCTTCCACACTCGTGAGCGCGTCTGTAACGCTCCCTCCATGTACGAAGCACAGCTGTCATCGGGGCCTAGCTGTCCCCGAAATGGGTGCTGTAAACACGAGTTATGACCACTTACACTCGTGACACTTCCTAGTGTCGCGAAACATATACCGTAACTCCACTCGTTTAGGGCGCGCGTGCTTTAAAGCTCGGGAGTGTTGACGGAAGGGAGGCTGCTATAGTTTTACAGACGGTTTCAAGATTGCAAGAGTTGTACCCGAAAAAACTTCCGGTCACCTCACTTACCAGCTCCTCACGTCGAAACTGAGAGCACGTTTTTAAGTTTGTTTCCAAGAGTAACGAACGTCTTTCATTATCTTTTCAGATAAAAGAGACGCGCATACAGTTGAAGAGAAGCACTTCAAATTTCTATGTAGCTCAAAAAAGGATGTACTTGAATATATTTTGCATATTAAGAGAAGGAAACTGTTGAATATAAGTGGGCTATTTTCTAATGCTCTTCTTGCCCACCAATGCTGCTATGCAACTTAGGTGGACAAACCCCGATGTCATCAAGGACCTGTGTTGGTAAACAATGAAAGGGTCTACACAGTTTATAAAATTGCACACAGTTAAAATAAAAAGTAAAATAACAATCTTTCCGTATAGTATCAGCACTCATTCTTTGGTTCGCGTTCTTTTGCAAAAAGGCCTTAATTTAAAAATAAGTCAAATACAAGAATACTTCGACGATTTGGCTTTGCGTTTATATTTCCTTCGGTTGCTCTTTCTGACATTCGCTCGCAAAATTAACGCGTCCTGGAGAATACAGTACTACTTATTGATGAAATCGATTGTTGGACCATATCTTAAGGGAAAAAAGAGCTAGTAAATAGAAAATTTTGAAATAAATCACGTTTTCCCAGCCCCACTTAGAGTTTTTTTTTCCACAAAATTGTGCACAAAGCTCCGTACATAAGCCAAAACATGTCTTGTTTCTGAATTGTTCTTGTCGTATTTGCTTCAATACATTTCTTTAAATTTGGCAATAGTTGTGACAAAGCGATGCATGTTGAAATTTACACAGATGTCATGCAAGCTGGCTTCCCTCTGGCATTTGCGAACACGTTACCGGAAGACGTTAGCGTCCTTGAACGACGCATCTCATAAAAGTAAGTCTATCCAGTGGCAATTTGCTAACGTGGCATGCTTTCACACCTTCATCTCGAGTGAGCGTTTCCAGGCCCACGTTGTACGGTAGAACTAGCATATTGACCATGTCATTGAAGAGCCAGCCATGCACCCCGTGTCATAAAGGCATACGGAAGTGAATGGGAGGTCTTGTTTCATGAAGTGCAGTTGATCTTGGGCACGAGCCTTCCAATTGGTTTTCACCACCGAGAAATAGCTTGCGCTAAGCCGTTGGGAAAATGCTGATGGGCTTCAAAAAAAGGATTATGGAACGCAAAAGAATACACTGGTTGTAAACGTGACAAGCGTGAGGCGCGGTTTTGTAGCAGCAGCAAGGACACGAGTTGCGCTTAGCGCCCTTACTGGATATATATACCAGGACAGTCTGGGCAGTTTATTACGCAATTCTCCTTGAAAGGTATGTGCCTCATTTGTAGAGCGAGGAATTTCGCCTACTCGTTTATTGCTTCCTCTACAGGGAAGGAATTAGGAATCCGGAGAAAACGAGGTTGTCCATGAACGTTTCTGGTTGACTATCCTACGTGGGGAGGTGAGTATATGAATTGTGAAGATTAGATAAAGAGGATGACTCGAAAGGATGAAAAGAGCGATAAGCTGCACGTACGCGTGGCGTTGCTTTACTTGTTCGAGGAGTTAACAAGTATTGTAGAATTAGAGCTGGTCAAGCAGTTTGTCTAATTAATTCCTACCGACATACCTTAGTATGTTACAATCACTTTTCTTTTTTTTTTCAGTGCAATCGTTACGTCATTCAGTTTTTGCATTTCCGAGGAAGCTTTCGGCTAAAACAGTGGTCCCATTTTTCGTGTTGTGTCAACAGTTGTACAATTTCTTGAGCCAGAATGCCATTAAATGCGTTATCGAAGCTACATAATACTATCAAGAATTTCGAATACACAGAATTGCTAGCAATATCTCCACAAAACTTCCATGGTACATTCCATTTGTGAGTTCCTACTCGTAAAAAACGTTGCGAGGCAAGCAAACTTGGAGTAGCTATAATAGACGAAATTTTGAGCGCGAAAATTTCATACTGAAGCTTTTTTAGAGAAAAATATTCAATAATTTGAAGTAAGTTGTATTCGACTAAAGGAGAGCGGTGACAGGGTTATACAAGTCATGCTACCAACTTATAGTTAGTGTTCTAGCGGCTACAAGTTCTTTTTTTTTTCACCCATTAAACCACAGTATCTCCTCTCTTCAAAGAACCCTGGCTGGTTGTAACTTCTGGAGCCCGCCACTATGACGTCACTGATAATCATATTGTGGTTTTGGTGCGTATAGCCCAGATAACAGTATTCTTCAAAATATCCAACATTTTAACAAACAGTAGTTTAGTTTTACTTACAGAGTACCTTGGTTGGCCTAACACACTGAATCACATTCACTTTTAGAACAAGAATGCTTACATAACTTTCTCATAACCTGGTCACCAAAGAGACGAAAATACTCCAATTTCCGCACCCCAAAAGCTATTTTTCTCGTAACACCTACAGTGCACCTCCCGCTTCAATTTATTTACTTCTACGAGAACGATGAAACAAAAGAATGAGCAGGCCATGCGAAATTTCCTGATGAATTTTCTGACGGTAGACAAAAGTGTGACCTGGTGGTGTACCAGGAATGAAATCTGCTGGGTCAGAGTCAGTTAGGCTGCTGTTGTGAGCCATGTCGTTGACACACGTAAAATTCACCTTGGTGTGTGCTGAGCGCTACCGCGGCCTAAATTACTTTCCTCGTTTAGTAATCCGAACGTACATCTTCACGTGGCTCTTGACTTGGGCAGACGGCAACTGTCCTCGTTTTCTCGTTAACCTGAGTAGCAATTAAGAGCGAAAACCACGACACAATGTTTTCACGACACACAAGTGCTCATTATCTAAGCGCTAACTTGTAGCCGGTGCATATATAATTCAGTGTTCTGCCGCTGTGGTTTCTTGCTTTGATACAATCAGTCAGCGCCCCACCACGCTGGTATAGTGGCTAAGTTGCTGACCCGCAGGTCGCGGGATCGAATTCCGGCTGTGGCAGCTGCCTTTCCGATGGAGGCGGGAATGATGCAGGCCCGTGTGCTCAGATTTGGATGCCCGTTAAAGAACCCCAGGTGGTCAAAATTTCTGGAGCCCTCCACTACGACGTCTCTCAAATTCATATGATGGTTTTGGGACGTTAAAACCCCCATATCAATCAATAAACAATCAGCCAGCATACTACTTCTAAAACCCGTCCACTTGTTGTGGTATCTTGTTTAGGACATCAAATTTGTGTTTCACCTTGAAAGCCCCTAAATGAAAAATAAAAACAAATAAACTAGGCATGAGGAAGTAACCTGAACTTCATTGTTTATGCCTGCTCTGAACCGACTCGTTATGACTGGCTGTGGCTTTCACAATGAGTACAGCCGTCGTTTAACCAAGACACTTGCCTGTCCAGCAATCTACGAAGTTCGGTCGGCAGAAGTACGTCTAGTAATCACCTTTAGAATGCATGCCTAGCCGAAACCACCCTTGCAGTCAGAGCGTCATGTAAAGGAGCTACTTGGCATATGGCAAAAGTGGGATATAAGAACTTCATAAAGCACGCGAGTAAAGGCAAACGACTCAGGTGTTCTTGAAGAATACCTCAAGTACTGGGAAGATAAGTTCTGCTGGAGCATTGTTTTTTTTTCACCCTCAGCTTACGCTCTCCATCTCCCCTTTTCCTAATAATTTACAACTGATAAATACTACGATTGACATGGTGTTTCTTTTATCAGTTCGGCGCTAAGTATCTATGTGTTAGCTCTAAACTGCAGGACACAAGTAGTGAAGCACCGAAAACTTATTGTCCAGTGTATTAAAATCCACCCTCATGAAAGACAAATCCTGGCCACAAAATAACATGTTTCATGAAAACCACCATTTCAAAGGATTTAAGCAATCTTAGCTTTCGCCATAAAAGAACTTCTAACTTAGTTGTGCATATTTGAACTCCCGCTGGCATTCGTGTATCCTAGCCCAATCGTTGGTTTAACGTCTCGTTTATCAGGCTACCAAAGCGCATATCAGAGACCACGCTGAAAAAAGCGGGTTCTTGATATCTGCTTCAACTGAAAACCGCAACAATACCAGATGCCCGCTGTCATCCAAAACACCACCACCCTCCCTTTAGCGAGAGCGGTGGGGTTCACATTTTGTGGTCATCGCTTTAGCGATGAGCATTAGATGCGAAGCGGCTATTTGACTAGTTTTTGTAACGCTGTCCATGAGTGCACATAACCCCCTTGCTGTAGGTGTTGGAGTGGTGCCGAGTAGGTCAAGGAGCAGGTGCGCGTTTGCGTCACCCTCTCTTTCGTCTGCAGCAGCTGCCGAATCTTCCAACCACTCGCAACAAACTTCTTTCCAGCTTTACCCTTTTCAGCGCCCTCAACGCTCCACCGCACGTCAAGGGGAAACACCAGACAGATTTGGCTGTGCATCCGCAGTAGCCGTACGGACGCGGCTTTCCATTGCAAATGGCTTGAAGGCTGCGTCCGTACGGCTGCTAAGGACGCGTGACAAAATCTGTCTACTCTTCCAATTTGTTTATTTGGCATGAAACTTCCACGATACCCAACACGCTTCCTGTGCCCTTGCGTTTCAAACAAACGTTTTCGTGATTAAACAATTCATCGAGTTTCGCTTCAAACCGTTCTTCCTGCACCCACGTCGACGCCTGTTTCAACCAGGTCAACGCCGTGCGCACCGCTGCTGCTTCTCATCCAATCATGCAGAGTTCCTTTCGGGGAGATGTTCCATAATTTTATGCAGCAAGCTTTTTTTTATCGAAGAGCCCTCATAAATTACAACAAACTGGCATGCGCAAATCAGGTAGGCGGATAAATGTTCCAGATTTGAGGCCCCCAGTGTTTCGCCCTATAGCACCCGCTCAACCTTGCTTCCCCATTCTCACTATTATCGGGAGTCAATAAAGTTTATTGTGCCTTTCAGTGAATTCAATCACATATTTTCACTAATTAACTACTGAGGCTATTGTATCTTTTAATAGGTAAAGTTAGTATTCATAGGCACGCGATGTAGCTGCTGAGTCGATGCACTATCATTTATTTTTATTTTTAGGAGACCTGATGAGTGTTTCCAAATCTGGAAGCATGGGGTCAAACGCTTATAATTGGAAAAGAAACAAGAGGATCACTAGATAATTCTTCTGCAAAAATACAGTTCAATCATGTCCGATAGAAAATAATGCTTTGAAGTTTTTGTATATCACATAAAAAACTAAATCAAAACACGTAGTCAAATAAAGAGCTGCGCAAACAATTTATGACTGATGGCGTGTGTTTTGTGAGGATTGAAACAGCGCATCATGGAATATTTATATTGGTGCTATCAAAGTGAGTTAATGCATTCCTTATTCTCTGGGGATCAGGTGTTCATTTCCCAATATTGAACTTAGCATTATTTGACAAGGTAAGCATGCACTGCGAATAGAAGCGAGAGATGAAGCGCAACGCTGAAAGAAAAGTAAATCCGATGGCCACTCGCGTTGTTTTGAAGTACAAACAGAGCGTCCGGACACTCTGTTTGCACTTGTCGTCGTTCATGCATGAATTCTGCTTGTACCCTTAGAGATTTCTCGCAATCACACTGTGTGATGAGCATGTAGCAAATATTTTGCAAAAACTTCCATATCCGCCTTCTAAACAAAGCTAAACAATAGTTTTTCTCGAGATACGTATAACATATTTTCATCATTCGTATGAATCATAGTGGAAATACACGCAGCAAACCTTTGTATGCAATCATTAGGCCAGCTGCAGTGCAAGTTTGCTTGACTCAAACATATGAATATGGCCCGATCTCATTGAGATACAATATCACAAATTGTAATAACCTGGATGCTGATGTCATATCACAACTGCGACACTTAAGGCGCCAGATCCTTACTAGCAGTAATGGTAACATTTCAAAAAAACTATTGTGAAGACAAAGCAAGACAGACGAAATGTGCACATGTAGGCGAATGAGTTTTTTTTTTTTTGCTTTTGGATTATGCAGTTTATGAGAGCAGTACACTTTTTTGCTAGCGGACATCAAACCAACCAAGCTAAAATAAGTAAAGAAGTGTAAGAAGTTAACACAAAGCAATAGCTGATACAGTAATAGGCGGAATAAAAAAATAAAAGTGCGTACTTTAGTTGCACAGTTATACAATTACCTTGAAACTGCACGACAAGAAATTGTTTTTTTGTTTATACTGTACGTTGCACATGACATTTTGGTTTTTTGTAGCCAATACTTGTGACGGCTTCTGTATGGCATAGAGGTGAAACAACAAACAAAGTTGTACAGCAGCCATTGTTGTAGAATATTTTAAAGAACTTGTCTGTGAAGGCTGTGTTTCCGGCAAACTATATCATGTAGGTAAAACCCCCAAGCATGTGAATTTTCTAAGGAGCAGCTGAGGCTCCACAACTGAGATAACACAATTGCTTTTCTGTGCTCAAAAAGGGCGGCCTCAACGAAGTTACATGATGTTCACCTACTCTTATCGTAATTATTCCAACATTTCTTTCACATCTTATGAGGGCAAGTTTGCAATTTGCTGCAATGAGCCTCTTTCATATTAGAGCACGTTTTTAAATCTAAGCCAGGTACGTGCAACCAGTTGTGTGTCCTACATTCTGTTTACTTTCAAATATTATAACAATACTGCTTAAGAGGTCAAATATAAGCAAACTTTCAAGATATAAACGCTAAATTTGGGGCATCGCCTTATGCTTTCCTGTGTCGTCCCGTAGTTATAGAAATAATTACGCAAACGATATAACAACAAGCGCACGTGTGCTTCGCTAAAATTTCAGCCGCCAAACACTTATAAAAATTGATGCTGCTGCTGGGATAAGTTTAATTGATCAAAATACAGACAATATTTTCATCAACTTCAGAAACGCGCTAGTAATAAGGTGGTCACTTATATCTTAAACATTATCAGAGTGATATATTTCTACTCATTAACACCTTACTTATTCTTTCTGGTGATAACGTTAAGCATGGTGATGACATGGTAAGTATTGCTGTCTTCAGTGTATGTATCAGTCTGCAATTTCATCTCATCTTTACTGACTTAGTTTCCTCGAACGATTCTATTGAATCCAGCCGATACGCAATGGTCAACACTGGCGTACATATAAGTCTAACGCCTAGCTAAGGGTGTAAACCTGCGTGGTTTTTTTCTCGAAAAGTCAACAATAACAGGATTAATGCTGTAACTTCACGCGAGAATTCTGCTTCGTCAGCAAGTAGACAGCGACAGCGCCATATTTCCTCACGGACCCATCAGTCTTCTATGGGTATACAGACTACGCTGTAGTAAACTGTCTTCGCACTCCTCTTACGTTTTTACTGGAATATCCGATTTTTCATTGCCTGATATTTATCATGTTGGTGGCCCGGCCTTCAAACATTTGTGAATCTTCCTAATAATATAAGGGTTGCCCATTGCTGGAAGGTTAAAAGCCTAGTAATAAAATCAATTAAAAGAATCCCGGGATGAATTATTGCAGCGTTGTTGCACGGTCGCAGGCTGGCCGATTGTTTCACAAGCTCACTACGCAGGTTCACGTATTGCTCAAACTAAAGCGATCTATCTAATTGATGTTGTGCTTTAGTGAGTGGCATGTGTTTATATAAGCGCGCACATGATGTCGAAACGTAATATTTTCCTTGGTATCGCATCTATTACGCCTTCAAAAAATGAAAAATCGAATTAAGTTTTAATATTTCATAATAAGATGTACAAAAATAGAATATACAGAAGGAGGTCCCGTAGTAAACACTGAATTGGGACCTCCTTATTGAAACACCCATTTTGTTACTGCTTCCGAGGTCTCACTTGATGCGAGATTGTGTCCAGAGCCTAGAATGGGTTAAAAATAGGGATGTGCGCCATCTCATTCTACGAATAGGCAATTGAGCATGGAAGGCTCCCATATTTTTGGCGCGTATCGTACACCTGGTATAGGTTACGAACGAGGTAGCAATATACAGGACCCGAAGGAAATTCAGACAGGATAAACAGTCTATAAAACATAATATCGTAGTTTTTGGACGTTAAACCCGGCATATCAATCAATCAACACATGATACGATGCCACGCAGTAGGGAGAATGAAAGTGTATGTACACTTGTGCACATACATAATTTATTTATTTATTTATTTATTGTACCCTCAGGGCCAGAGGCATTGAAGAGGGGAGTGGGTTTACAAAAAATGGATTCAGAAGGTGAGCAAAGGGGAGTACAGGATTCAACGTTTACTGAATAATCAATTTTAGCTGATAACAAAGTTAGGACACAAAAGTAGAACAAAAGAGATCTGGCGTACATATTTTAAATAATTCTAGAAATACATAAAGTATGGTAGAACACCTCCTGCCCCAAAAAAATCTCTGGCTACGCCCCTGTACATTGGCATTTATTTCTATACCTGTCTTTCTTGGTCTTTTTTATATATCTTGCTCTCTCTCTCTTTCTCCTCATTTCTTTCAACGTCACGCCCAGTTCCCATTCTCCCCCGAGCTGTTCAATGCTGTACAAGGCTTTGCTATGCTATGCGCAGCTATGGGGCCTCGACAGCTGGTTAGCAAGGTCGGTTGTGAGTCGGCTAGCCATTACTAATTGATTCAGTTATCGCATTGGTAAGGCTGACTCCCTCAAGTGTGATAACTGCAATTCCGTAAAAGCTCTACCATCTCCTTTGTCATTGTCTCAACTTTGAAGAAGATCACCGGACTGTTCAGTGGGCTTTAAGAAGACTGGATGACCGACCCTTTACTCTGGAGAACATCTTTGTTGGGTCACATTCAAATACATCAGCCCAGGAGGCCACACGAGCCCTTCGACAGTTCTTGAGGTCAACGTTACTCAGTGGCCACCTGCAAGACCCTGCACATTGTGGGTGGTGTGTGTGATGATTGCAGCGTCCATCTATTCATAACTCTCTCTTTTACTCCATTTCCCTCTCCCCAAGTTTAGTCTAGCAAACTGGACTTACTGTAGTTAACCTTCCCCCTTTTCTTAAATGCGCTCTCTCTCTCTCGCCTTTAAATCGAGGCTATTCAGGTTCGTGTACCCACCCATGAATAATTTCTTTCGCTTTCTTTAGATCCCCATATATCTTTTTCTCTGCACTCATTCACTGAACCATAGTTTTCTGGGAGCAAAGCAACAAATGATGAAGTGGAGAGTTAGAGGGAACGACCGTTACTTATAATGATGATTTCTGCTTCCGACAGACAAACTACAACAAGCTCAAACAGCGCCGCAGTTAGAAATTATGTGATCTATATATTACGTTATATAAAGATTTTGTTATTTCGTCACTGTAACCACAGGATGACAACTCCGCCCAAATATTCAGATACTTTCCAACAACCGTGACAGTAGTGAATTCTTAACTCTAAACAACTCATAAAACCTCTACGATAGTTTCAAGAGACTTTCCTCAAGAACATTTTAAAGCTGCACAGTATACGGTGGTCGGAAACTTTCGACACACATGATCAGTCAATGGCGGCTACCTTGCCGTGCTACTTACAATAGACCTGTGGTATACTGCCAGCTTTTTTTATGCTGTCAGGTATTTTATACCTAAAAGAGTCCAGAAGGGCTGTGCGTTTCTGTTCTTTTTGTCATTTTTTTTCTTCGTCATGTCCGATTTATTGTAATGAAGCTGTAATATAGTTACGTGGAAATCTCATTGTAGTATTTCCTTCATCTGTATTATTTTTCCTCATAAGAATGTCGTCTTCGTTTTCAGGAACAACACCTCGAGGTGTTGTGCAAAAAATACCAGAATCTAAATATGGGAATCAATCGGCCCTCGGGAAGGGCTAAGCAAGCACATCAGGCGACAAAGCCCGGCCATCTAATTTCAGTTTTTCTATTTGCTAGTATCTCATATCAGTTTTTCTATTTGCAAGACACGAAACTAGAATCTTTGAAGTCAGTGCTCTGCATCAAGCTTACGATATCTAAACAGAACCCATTGATATATAAACAGAACCCATTTCTCTGATATAGTTTTTTGGAGCTATTGTAAAGCCTTCTTCACTGCTGTTTTATATAATGTAACAAACACGAGGGTAATTACGTGAAACTCAGATAAAGAGTGTAAAGACAAGAGCATGTGAACCGAATTCCTAGCAGAAAGTAGGTATTGCAAGAAGATGCGATGCAAAAGCCATGACCAGCCAGAGAAACGCGAAATATATTTTCGTCTATGCAACAACTTAAAAAAATGCAATAAAAGCGACGCAAGGCTGAAGTCCTCGTTTCCAGGCGTTTGTACGTCGTATACGACGTATGAGAAATAGCGTAGAAAACCATGGAACAGCCAGGGCACCGACCATCCACATCGTCCCCTTATTTAGATTTTTGTTGTTGTTGTTGACGGTTTTCTTTACGCTAGACTCATATTGCCGCTTTGCCTACCATGCTTAGTTGGTAAACATTGTTTTTTATGTATTGTGTAAAAGCTTCTTCGCTCGCTGGACGCGTTTTCATGATCTTACAGTGTGCACAAAAACGTGAACGCAGAAATAGTTCGCGTTATCGGAATCACAAAGTAAGATTTAAATACCAAATGCGCAATCACTTCGACATTCGTCTCTTTTTGCTTAGGTGCATCGGTGAGGGCCTGTGGGTGTGGATTTATTTATGCTTTGTGCGTGTTTTCGATCGTGTGTGCAATGTTCACCCATCCTCTAGCTTGTTGAAATTGTGTCTATATTATGAAGGCTTGGTTTGGAAGACCTTTATTAGGCCCGAAGAACCGGCAGCCGACAGCTGAGATGAACGGACCAAGATGATGATGCTACGTGACAACGATGAGGATGCATGAGCAACACATGATAATGATGATAATGTACAGATGAAGAGGATTGGTATACTAAATGCCCACACTAATTCCCCGCACGTGAAAGCGGCCAGCCTGGCCGCGGCAAGTGAAGGGGACAAAGAACGTCGCATGAAGGGCTTCATACGGGAGACATGGACGACCTCAGTAGTTCGATAACGGCGATCAGCTGGGGCTACAAGTGGCGTCACACGATAATTCACTGGTGAAGTTTCTTCAAGAACTGTGTACGGCCCAATAAACCGTGGCTGGAATTTGTCGCACAAACCAGGTGTGCGAATAGGCGTCAAAAGAAGCACTTCGTCTCCAGGTTGAAAGGATACAGTACGATGGGATTCATTATAAACCACCTTTCTGTCTTGCTGTCGGGCTTCAGTGTTTATACGAGCACGTTGGCGGCTCTCTGCGAGCCGTAAAACGTATTCCTCTGAAGAGGATGGAGATGAATCCACATGGCAAGTAAAGAAAGAGACGTCGAGGAGAGAAGTAGGGGAGCGTCCATAAACTAGGTAAAATGGTGAGTAGCCGGTTGTCCGCTGAATAGCCGTATTGTAGGCGAAAGTGACGAATGGTAGAATTACATCCCAGTTCTTGTGGTCCGGTTGAATGTAGGCGGCGATCATGTCAGAAAGAGTGCGGTGGAATCGCTCAGTGAGGCCGCTAGTTTGGGGATGATAACTAGAGGCAGTCTTGTGAGTTGTGCCCGAAGCGCGAAGAAGTTCGTTCACTAGTTGTGAAAGGAAGGCCCTTCCACGGTCACTGAGCAATACACGTGGAGCACCATGACGCAGTATAATGGCTCGGAGGATGAAATCGGCAATTTCAGAAGCTGAACCGGTAGTGACGGAGGCCGTCTCGGCGTAGCGCGTCAAATGGTCAACGGCTGTTACTATCCATCGGTTTCCAGCAGCACTGACTGGAAGGGGGCCATAAAGATCGATGCCTACAACTTCGAATGGAGTGGCTGGGCACGGAAGAGGCTGTAGTGTACCGGCTGGAGCAGATGTGGGTAGTTTTCTAGATTGACAGGTAGTGCAGGACCCAACGTACCGAGCTACACTAGTGGTAATACCTGGCCAATAAAACCGACTTCGAAGGCGATCGTAGGTTTTGTGGTAACCAAGGTGACCTGCCGTCGGATGGTCATGAAGTGCTCTGAGGACTTCGGACCGAAGTGATCGGGGTAGAACGGGAACCCAGCGCTGACCGTCAGGATGGTAAATTTTGCGGTACAGCACCGAGTTGTCCAGCTTAAACTGCGAGTGTTGGCGACGGAGCCTCGCATTAGGTGGACGGGAACTGCCAGTGAGGTAGCCTATAATACGTCGACAGTAGGGGTCAGCCAGCTCTTGAGAAGAATAATCGTGCGGGTCGTCCGAAGGCAGCTGGTCCATAGAGGCGAGAGAGGAAACCGCCGTAGACGTGGTCTCCGAGGGCGTGTTGTGCAAAGTGATTGCGGAAACGCTGAGGGGAGCCGCTGGTAGTGGGCAGCGAGAGAGAGCATCGGCATCGCTATGCTTTCTGCCACACTTGTATACGATGTCAAAATCATACTCTTGTAGGCGTAGGATCCAGCGGCCGAGGCGTCCCGACAAGTTCTTGAGTGTCGAAAGCCAACATAAAGCATGGTGGTCGGTCACGATGGTGAAATGGCGGCCATGAAGATAGGGACGAAATTTCTGCACTGACCAAACGATGGCGAGGCACTCCTTCTCGGTGATCGTGTAGTTCCTCTCGGCTACGGAGAGGACGCGGCTGGCGTACGCAACGACTCGCTCTCGCGAAGAGTTGTCGCGCTAAAATTTTATCTGGTGTGGTGTTCGTAGCAGCGAGGACAGCTGATCCATTGTTGAAGCGAGCCACACCTGATGCGAGAGCTATGCCTTTATTAAGGCAACGGGGCGATGGAGTGACCAAAATGTCACCAGAGTCGACGTCGTTGGACAAAACTGTGACTAATTGATGTTCGTTCGGGGGTAATTCGATGTCTACAGCAGCGATGAGTCGAAGTGGCCTGTAGGTTTCGTCACTAAGCAAGTGGTCTGTGTCAGTAAGATGGACGACACGTTGTGCACAACAAATAGCCGTGGAAGCAGACGAAAGAAAGTCCCAGCCTAAAATGAGTTCGTGGGAGCACGGGGATAGCACAGCGAATTGTATGTGATGAAGAATGTCGTCGATTAGCACACGGGCAGTACAGAGAGCGGAAGGGCGAATCATCGTTCCCTGGGCTGTAACCAGTGTTGGTCCATCATAAGGCGTCGTGACTTTTCGAAGACGGGTACACAAATCAGCACGAATAATAGAAAACCCAGCCCCAGTGTCCACCAAAGCATCAACGTCCACGCCCTCAACTGAGACTGCAATCATATTGTAAGGGCGCGCTGGAGGAATTGGAGTACTGTGTAGGAATGCAGTTTGTCCTCCAAAAACTGCATTGCTCAGTTTTCCGGACGCCGATCAGAAGCGAGGGAAGCAGGCCGAAGAGGAGAAGAGGAACGACTGTAGGGCGGTGGTGAACGGCGTCTGGTGTATCGAAGACTAGTGCGCAGTTCACCGGATGCTGGCGGAGATGGAGACCGACGCGGCGGTGACGAGTAACGACGGCCCTGGTACAAGGCTCCTGCGGTATAGTCTCTTTCGCGTATGTCGTACCCTCGGCGCTCATCTTGCTGGCGCTTGCGGCAAAAGCGTGAAATGTGACCACGATAGCCACAATAATAGCACGTAGGGCGAGTCGATCGATAAGGAGGGTGGTAGCTTGTGTTAGATGCACCGGGAGAGAGAGCAGCGAGAGGGACAGATGATGGCTCAGGCGGTGGTGATACAAAGCTCGTGGGAAAGCTTCTGGGAGGTGCGGCAGCAACCGACGCGTACGTTCGTGGTGGCGACGTCGAGCTGACGGTGCCTGATGGTGCGGCGACGGCATGCGAGAACGAATGGAGAGTACGATCGACAGTGGGCTGCAGGTGGGCCATATGGGTCATGGACGTAAGCTCCTCCCTGATGACATCCCGCAATGACGTTGAAGAAGGCTGAATGGTACACACTGAAGGTAGTGTGAATCCCATTGATTCTAATTCTTCGCGTATTATCACCCTTATCGTTTCTCGTAGGTTTGGATCAGTCGTAATACGGGCCGCGTCACTGTCTGGTTGTAGGCGCATCGACTCAAGTTCTTCGAGGCGCTGACAGGTTGTCGCAACGTCAGCAACGGCAGCCGGATTCTGGATTGCAAGGGCATTGAATGCGACGGGTCCAATCCCCTTAAGAAGCTGGCGTACCTTGTCTGACTCTGTCATTGGGGTGTCAACCCGGCGGCAAAGTGAAAGGACATCCTCGATGTAGGATGTATACGACTCCCCGATGTGCTGTTTCCGAGTCGCAAGAGCTTTCTTTGCGAGAGCTGAACGAACAGCCGGTGTGCCAAAGACATGGCGAAGCTGATCTTTGAAGGCTGACCAGTCGGGGATGTCGATGTAGTGGTTGAGGAACCACGTCTTCGCGACACCCGTGAGGTAGAATGACACGTAAGCGAGTTTGTAGGTGTTATCCCACCGGTTAGCAGCGCCGACACGTTCGAAATCGTCCAGCCATTCCTCCACATCTTCCCCGCGCATACCAGCGAAGGGATGGGGCTCACGCTGGAGGCTGTTAATGACGTGAAAAGGCGCGGCACGCGGTGGCGGAGTGGGAACGGCTGCAGCACCGACCTCTTCTTGGTGCGACATATTTCCGGACACCTGGCCCAAGCGGCGACCTGAACGTAGCTCCAGGGGGTAGAGTGGTCGAGAGGATGACGGGGGATCCAAGAGCACCTCCACCACGTATGAAGGCTTGGTTTGGAAGACCTTTATTAAGCCCGAAGAACCGGCAGCCGACAGCTGAGATGAACGGACCAAGATGATCATGTCACGTGACAACGATGAGGATGCATGAGCAACACATGATAATGATGATAATGTACAGATGAAGAGGATTGGTATACTAAATGCCCACACTAAATTCATGTTACCCTCAATAATAAATGTTTTTCTTATATCCCTAGTGCCTTTTTTATAAATATTATGAGTGTCATAGGTTGGTCACTGATCAAACCGCTTTTAGTATATTGCTAAAAGTACAATGTCTATTATGTTGCTGGAAACAATATTGTTTAAATCGGGTGGAACTTGATCCAGCGTGGTTTGTACAGTAGCGCATAGCTTTCGTGAAAAGCAGACAAAATGTCCATATGGATGTTTGATGACCAAAAACTACTCGTTCGCTTAAGTCACGTGAATGTCAAATATTTGCGGTGGTTTCCACGCTGCGCATAGAAAAAAGCACTATTTTTCATTTATGGCCATACAACTCCAGTCTGCATGTGTTTTAGACAATAATCTATTGCACATAGGAAACTCATGCCGAGTTATTTGGTCTTTTGTGAAGAGAGTGGTGCTTTTTCACAATTGTCTGCTATTATCTACATGGCAATTCTGTCCTAGTGTGACTCTTCACAACTTAACAGGTACAAATTCTATCCTTAAATAATTTGATAACGTTGTGATTGTGAGCACTTGAACGACTGATGAAACATCCACTCTTGCTTTCGAGCGCTGATGTCACCACGAAGAATCCGAAGGAAGTGCTGGCATCGATACGACTGCAGCGCCTTGCTACAAGGTATTTTTTGCTTACAATGCTTATATGACTCTGAGAACAGCCGAGCATCTCTCTGCTGTTCTGTTCACTGCCACTCATGTCACGGAGACTGTGTTACGGGGTTTGGAAACAAGATAAGAAAGACGTGTTCTATATTGACCACCTGTAGCACTTCATTCATAACGTGATTTGCAATGTTTCGAGAAACAGTTCACTTAAGTTAAAAAGTAATATGCGGGTAAAATTTCATAATTTTTTGCAGAAGCAGCAATCTTCTCTTTGCTGAATAAAGTTATACAATAACCCATACCATGAAACAAGTATACACAGAATTAAAAATATAAACTATACCTCAGCTAATTTGCTTTGTGACAGCTGATAGCGGACATTTTCTGTTTTGCAGAGCCTTGTACTACATACAGCAAGGCAAAAAACTAAATTAGATATTCGTAGACATCGCGGTAGCCTAAACGTGCCAGTGATTACTCTATGAGTAAAGGTACTCGCGCAACTACAGTCGAGACGAACCACAGGAAAGCTCAATTGAATCGAATATATCTGTTTGTATGTGTGTTCTAACTATCCATGATTTCTGTTCACTATTTTCACTCTTTAAAACAATAAAACAGGCAAGACACATATAGTAGGTGCGAAAAAGAAGCACAAAAAGTATGGCGCTGTCTTCAAAAACTCAAGCCTTTTGGAAGCAAGCTTGCATATTTGTACAATGTATCATATTCGGTATACCTGTGCCTGAGCGATACATCGGGAATGAATAAAAAGTGCAAAAGCCCATCCCGAGGGAATACGTACAGCGCAGGCTTATCAAATTATCATATTGGTCCTGGGCTCATTTGTGTATTTTGTACAGTGAAGAGACGTGTCCATCGACCGTTGCGAGCCGAGATGTTGTGGACGCCGTGCCATTACCATAACCGAATGGAATGTGCATGAAGATCGGGGTAATAAGGCAAACATGGAAACGCATTGAACACAAACGCAGCGACACGCCCAAAGCGTTAGAGAAAGATGTAGCGAGAATGTTTGAGAGAAGAGCGAGATAGCTACGTTGTGTTCTTCAAAGGGGTTTCGTGTACACTGTGCAACGAATGAAGCTGCCGGTAGATACGTTCTCGTACAAAATAAATGCCCGGATAGGACGTCAATTTGATGGGACACAAGAAGATCGATGAATGCGGCCGTCAATGTTCCCCTGCTACGTGGCCTTCTATTGATGTTCCAGCTGTCAGTTTTACGGAGTGCTGTGTGTCCCTACGTATCTCTGAAAGCGAAGACGAATGATGGAGGGCGCAGTTACATCGAAGTAAGCAGTGAGAGCAGGTTTACGCTAGACAAAAAAGGATATGTTATGTGCAGGTATTGCTTTTCCTTTGGCCCACCACTTGTTCTCACAACGCCATACACAGATGGTTACGGATATTTCTTGCACGCTCTTTGAAATATTTTTGCCGGAATAGGGCAATGTTCAGATATATTGAAACAAACCGTTCTTTATCTTACTTCTAGCCTATTCAATGTGCTTTATTGCGCCGTGATACTTTCAAGAGGCACTTTCTTGAACACGGGGAATTATTTGGACGAATCAAAATCATTTACTATGCAAAACCATTCACTGGCTATATAAACGAGATGTAATGCACATACACATTTGTACTGATGCTACTCAAACATAACACCATTAGCACTCGTTATGTAAAACAGTATGAGTGAATATCATCACCAGTGAGCAAGAAATGATGTGCGTTGGTTACCACACTGTATCTCTCATGCATTGCGGTAAACTAGGGTGGCGTAGTAAAAAATTGTTTAAATATTCAATGAACTGTTGAGGTCTGACATAGTATAGGGTGCTCACCATGTGCCAAATGTAAAGACAATCAAAGCGCGACATAGCTGGACGGGACTAAGATGGAATCTATTGTGGTCCACCATCGCTTTAAGCGGGCAAGTCGAATTTTGTATTTGCCAGAATGGCGTGTGAGCTGGATATTTATAGCAGTAAACCTATAAAGTACAATAGATAGATTGAAGTTATCATTGTGAGGATTTAAGCCCAGCGAAAAAAGAAAACTCAGTTGGACCTTCTGTTACTGTTTATATACTAGAAATGCTTCGTTGTTGAGCCTGAAAGGAAGACCGTAGCACAGTAACGATGCAGGATGGCGTTGGTGTTGTTTAGATACTATAACTAAAGTCCATTACAGAACAATCGTATCTGAGCATTCTGTAACTCGTTCACAATTCAAATTTTTTTCAATGCCTGGCACCACTCTACTCTTCTTTCACGCAGTATTATACGGTTAGGGCACATGGCGTTCATACATATTTTTAACCAGTTTAAAGCATTGGCGCCGCTTTGTGGTAGCTCACCTGCTTGACACGCAAAATGAGTGCATTGGCTACTCACTCACCGCAAGGATGTTTATCAATCGTTTTATCCACACATTTCTTAATTTTTCACTCATAAAAATCACTCATTTTTTGCTCACAACAAACGACGCCAACATCAAAGCTTTTCTCGGCATCGATAACCTGCGAGGTTAAAAGCAGTGGACCAAAAATGAACAGCCGTTTTATAAAATAGAATGTTATTATTTGCTATCCATAGGAATGCAAAACAACTTTAAAAGATGGTGTGTATACTTCTCAAGAGGGTACAGATAATAAGCATAAGTTAATATATGGCAGATTTATTTTTTATTCTTATTTATGTTTATGATCTTTTTCATTCCACTTATGATAATAAGCTAACCACAAAACTCCCCGTGTTCGCAAATCAGGCTAACCACAACTCTTCCCATGTTCACAAATTGAGTGGGCCATACACGAGTGCGCGGGTCGTCGTTTGGGTCCAAGTAGGAAACGAACCCGGGGTGCTATTCTGCACATTGTCGAATTTCACCATGTTGGCAAATTCCGCCATTGATCGATTCTAATTGGCCAAGTAAGCTGCTACGACTTCTATGATTGGCTTAAAATGCCGCCATTATGACATGTGACAAAATGGTGGAATTATACAGTGTTCAAAATAGCACCCTGGGTTGTTTTCGTGGCGAGGGGACGTTCCACCATGCGGTGACGCGTCTAGTTGTGAGTACAGTGAAAATAACTTCCTCTGCTTGCAAATGCAGGGAAAGCAACCCTCAAACAGTCACGCTTTACAAAAACACACGCCTCCTGTAGACGTTCGTCACAATACAGGATAATATATTGCAGTAATAATGCGTGGTACAAGAGCTCGTTGCGATCAGGCGTCCGACCATTTGATTGTCATAATGACTTTGAAGCTCGTGATGCGCTATAAAACACACAAACGCTACTGCGCCTATTTCCAAAAAGCTGTGTAGTAAGGTAAGATCCCCCCCCCCCCCTCAAAAAAATTTTAACTCGAATTTCGACACCGAAAAGTTCAGTGCACTCTGAAGAACAAACATGTGTAAGAACGACGTAGAAGTGCGTTCAAAGCGAATTAAAGGCTGCACTAACGTTCGCCGCCCGCCATTCGCATCAGCAGTATACGCACATGAAACTTCCTTTTTCTCTAATGGCGTTCTTGATCATTTTTTTCTAGTTGAATGTATCTTTACCAAAGGAGAGTTGGATTGATTACAATAAAACGTTGCACACATAGACTGCAACGACTTTAAAACGATCTGAATCAACAAAATTGCTGGCTTTGCAAAAGTGAAACTGTAAAGAAATTGAACCGCAATAAGCACACTCTCTGGCTTTTCGCATGCAGTAATGTCTTTCACAAAAGTTCCTTAATGAATGTCCTATATCTTTAGTTTAGATATAACCAACAATGGTCTCTACAATAGCATGACTGTACATATACCTTTTGGTGGTTGCATAGAAAAGGTACATTGTACAAGTAAACCGACATAAAAATTTGGGAGTGGGCTATAAGAAGGATAGCCAACCTAGGCATAGAAAAGGCTTCTACGTGATAAGCAGTGATATTCTTTGTGTGCCACTGAAATTTTCTGTGTATAGTGGCAGCAGTTTCTAAAATAATACGTAAAAACTGACATACACCATTTACCCGCACATACACCCGTAATCAAGTCAGTCATCCTTAATGACGAGTGGTTATCCTGCCTACGTGCTACATGCCCGGCCAATGTCCAGTTGTTTTTGATTTCAACTATGATATCCTTGACTCCTGTTCGTTCCCTGATCCACTCTACTCTCGTCTTGTCTCTTGAGGTTTCATCTATAATTTTACTTTCCATTGCTGGCTTCGCTGTCCTCAATTTAAGCTGAACCCTTTTTTTAAGCCTCCAGGTTTCTGATTCGTAGCTGAGCACCGGAAAGATACAGCTGTTATATACCTTTCTCTTCAGGGATGGTGGCAATTTGACAGTCATGATTTGAGAGTGATTGTTGAATGTGCTACACAGCTTGCTTGCTTGCTTGCTTGTTCCTTTCTTTTGTGGCTCTCACCCGCTAAGGGGGATTGGCCAAGAAGCCGGTGGTTAATGCAAGTAAATACCTATAGATTTTCTAGATGAGGGGAATATGATTACCGTGTTTTGACTGTGAAGTTAATTTGGCGCAATGTCAGAAAAAAAAGAAAAACAAGAAAAAGAGAAAAAAGGGGGGGGGGGGAATAATAGAATTTGTTGAATATCTGTGGTGGAATCGTTATATGAAATTCTCCTGAAAGTTGAATCATTGCTGTGTATCAGCTAAATGATAAGTGGTGATGTGACTAGTAAAATTCGAGAGCTGATCGCTGACTCAGCAAGGTAATCTTCTTGTGTTATATATGAATTCGCAGAGAGCCCCGCAGATGTTCCTGTCGCTGTGTCCCAATGAAGTGGCCCCAAAAGACAAAATATTGGGAGTATTAAGTGATATTCCTAATTTTCTGAATAAAATTTCGAAGCAGTTTTTTTTCTTTGATTTTTGAATCGGTGACATGTTATAAGAAAATGGTCGATATGTTCAGGTTCGTTACAGCTTGAGCACAGAGGGGATGACACCAGACCAGACCTGTTTAAGTAGAAATTAAGAGGTGGTACACGGCAACGTAATTTTGTTACCAAGACTTGAAATTTACGCGTGGGACACCATTTATTATTCCATGTGAAGTGCAGGTGCGAGAAATCTGGATTCGGTATCAAGGTTTTTGATGAGTCTTCAAGAAGGGAAAGTTTTCTAAACCTCGCTGCTGCTACATAAGCTGTAGGAGGCATGATTGGGACATTCAGAAGACCAAGAGATGTTCACGCAAGTTTGTCAGCCATCTCGTTTATAGATATACTACGATGGCCTGGCACCCATATCATTCGCACTAGACGAATGTTTGCTGGGATTAATGATTTAAAAGTCTCTAGTACTGCTGATGTCGACGACGATGATAAGAATGAATACACGGAATACGAGTCAGTCACTATCACAGCTGTCGAATGAGTCGCAGGAAGTTTACGAACAGCTAGTATAACGGCCATTAATTCCACTTCAAATATTGGTGTATAATCTGGGAGGCGTAATAAAAATGACCAAAATAATGAGAGAGAAAAAATACCCACACCTGCCTTCTCGCCACTCATAGATGCATCCGTTGCAATTACTGTATTAGTACCTAATTGAGGGAGGTGTTGTTCTAATAAACCAATCAAATATTTAGAGGGCAAGTGTCTAGCGTTCATGGGGAAGATATCGTCAAATTCTATTTGCACTTGGCCGATTGGTTTGACAGATGGTGTGATCTCGAATATATTAACATTTAAAGCATATAGAAGCGTTTGAACAAATAGCACTTGGGGTTTATATACACGGGACCAATGCTCATTGAAAAAGACACCAGGCTCGGCAAAGAATACAAATTGTCGCCTTCTTAAAGTGGATTCAGAAAATTTTAAATAGGTCTTTACTGTTAAAATACGAAATCTGCAAGCAAGGGTGCGTATCCGAGCTTCTTGATACAAAACATTGTTAGCTGTGAATTTTGGCACACCTAAACAACTACGTAGGGCTTCCCGCTCTAAGAGAATGAGGGGGTTTATTTTGTATGCTGGTCCACCAGAGAATAGTACACATTCGAATTCAAGAATCGGACGAACGTACATGCGATAAATCATGATCAGCGTATCTCTGCGAAGACCGGAACGGAGGCGGCCAAGCCTACCTATCATTCCAACAGCGCGTGTAGCCTTAATTTTAATATATTCAATGTGGTCATGCCAGCTCAGTTTTTGATCGTACAGTACACCCAGATATTTAATACAATTAACCTGGGGTATTATTTCTTGATGGTACTGAAGAGAAATAATAACTGGTGCGTCCGACGGAAAAACTATTATAGCACTTTTAGTTACGTTCAGGTTCATATGAATTTTCTGAAACCAGGTTTCCAATGTTGCCAAATAACACTGTAAAGTCGAATGTAATGAATAAATATCGTTGTCAGATGCAAAGAACGCGATATCATCTGCATATATATATACTTGTACCTTATCACTCTGTGGTATTGAACTTAACAATATCTAGTTACTTCAATCTCGTGGTTTGGCTCAGCGGGTTAGGGGGGAGACAGAAAGTTAGATAGGCAGATGAGATTAGCAAGTTTGCGGGAATAAATAAGCATCCGCAAGCACAGAACCAAGTTGACTGGTAAATCATGGGACAGGCCTCTGTCCTGCAGTGGACTTGGGCTGATGATGATGATGATGATGATAACACCGCTGATGCTACGTAGTGGGTGACAAGGAAGTTTGAAAAGGATTCATGCACTAAGTGTTTCATGTACGCACCAGGAACAGGATATCACTATCGGACGCAGTTGATCATCAACCGCTGCAATTACATCAACAGAGTACTTCGCATGTTGCCTTAGAGATGCGTGGTGGGCCCTTCACTGATTCTAAAAATAAATAGTTATGATGTAGTCGGAATAACCAACTATATGTGCAGTCGCCGTTATATGGTATTTTGAAACTGCACATGTTACACAGTCGGTCGTCTTTCTATAACGCTGTTGAGGGATGCACCGATATCCGAAGCATGATAGTTCTTGAGAAGTCGGTGCTCACGAGGCCTGATAAAGCTATCGTGTTGTACTCTGGAACTCGAAGCACTACCATCCCAACGGCTTCTTTTTTACCTAACACGTCGGCATGCGGCGTTCTTGCCTGCGTAAGAAAGGTGTACCTTTCCATGTACTGACAACAGCGCTAGAACGGACAAGGAATAGAAGACGGCTCTTGTCCATTGCGCCTTCTCCATGGCATTTGGGTTTTCAAGTGGGCGTTCGCCTGCTTGCCTCGCTCCTCCTATCCGCCTTAGAAACAAGCTATAGAACTTTATTCACGAATGCTTGTATAAACACTTGAAATAAAATTCTGTGTTCATACCGTGCAGCAAATCACTTTCCACTGTGGTACGAAGTGCGCTTTAAACTAAACTACATGCAGCATGAGAAGATGTGTGAAATGTCCGCTCCTATGCTTTTCGCTTATATTTTTCGCTCATATACTTCATGAGTAAAATAACCTGAAAATTTAAAGCATAGGAAGAAAACTCTCCAATGCTACACGCCGAGGGAAATACAAGTCTCACGGCTGAGAAATCACCGGAGCTTGAACGCTGACGAGATGGAAACTATTTTGCGGTGTGCCTTCGGCCAGCTAGCTTGTACGTTTGCTTGCTCTCGTGCAAGCACTTTCTTTGCCGTTTTTCTACCTTGACTCTTCAGCCTTGTGGATCGCCTATATAGGAGCTCACGAACTACCATATGAAAGTTTTCTCGACGTATTCGAGCTCCGTTTCCCCCTAAGCACGCCTCGATAGAAATGAGTCATTTTGGTAATGGCACCTATATTTCTCTTATTTTTCATGAGTTTTTTTTTACCTATAAGGTGGCTATGAAAGTTTCGACGGTTAATTTTATGCGTGTTGCTCATGTTATTTTGGCAAAAGCGGATAAGTTGTATATTTTGTTGAATAATGCTTTGAAGGAGCGTTTCGCAACACTTGTACCACTTTCTTTTTTTATTTATACACAAGAAAAATGTTGCAAAGTAGGCTGCGTTTTAACTGACTCTCCCAACACCATAACATTATTACACAAAATGATGCAAAAGAGAAACCGAAACAATAACAGAATACGCAAGAAGCCAGGCTCGTGCATAACATACCGAAGAGACGCAGCAAAACTTGGAAAAGTGGCACTTCTAGAGCTCGTTTTAAACTCTCTTGAGACAACCTTCACGAGGCAAAGGTAACCACTATACAACAAACCATTATACAACAAACAAGTTTAGCGAAATTGGGAAGCATGCGCTGTGCAAATAGTCGTCAATCTGTGTAGGAGCGAGATATTTATGCAAATCTACAAAGCCTCGTGTGAATTCTGTTGACGCTGTAGCTGATGGCGTTAAACAATTGGGCTTTAGCATTTGACTATGGTAGGATGCTATGAAGAACACACTGTTCGGAGTATTCATGTTTTTGACACCAGCTCTCCTGCAACTCTATATACCTTCTGATGAAAAATCTGTAAAAAAGGGGTTCGTGTCGAGTTGACAAGCGGAATCGTCATCCTCAAGGCTTGAACAGAGCTCAAGGCTGGATCAGTTCTGTTCTAGCCTTGAGAAAGGCAAATGCACTTGTCGAAACGACGACTTGACACGATCCCCGTTTGCGGATTTTAGGGGCGAAGTTCGTTATTCTCTAGGGCAGTCCATTCATCCAGCGTAGCCAGCACAGCATATCCACAGACAGACAGACAGATGGACGGACGGACGCTTCCGCCACTCTTCATCATTGACGCCTTTGTAATTTTTTTTTATCGTGAGCTTCCATTTTCCCCTTCCTACCGTTTTATATATGAAATCTGTTAAGATGATTCACTGCCCGACATTGCACCTTTATACGATCTTCATGCGAAGGAGTTTCAGGCAACGGCGTGACCCCATAGTAGAATACTACTCAGTCACGCAAAAAGCCTCTGTTCAAATAACATCAGACTGTCACAAACTTTTAAAGACGATAGTCTTTCTTGGGATACTTCAACGCAGAGATTTCAGTCTTCATTTCTGTTCTATTCTTCTATTCAACATAGCCATGCGCAAGCTGTCGGCAAGCCTTTCTAAAGTTCCTAATATCGGACACGCTTTATATGCTGACGACATTAAATCTGGTGTCCCGGAGGATCGGAGGCGGCGGTTGAACAAGCTCTACAGGAGGCTCTGGACGTTACAGAGTCTTTCCTGGAAGGTACGGGACTGGCGCTTTCGCCGGAAAAGTCGGAACTCCTGCTGTACAGACAGGCTGGACGAGGTGTTAGGGGACTCACCCCTCTCGATCAGGTGCCCTTTAGCGTTTGCACCAAGGATGGTCGCACAATTCCTAGAGTCAATTCTATGAAAATTCTGGGGCTTTTATTAGACTCTAAGGGATGCAACGCAAAGACTTTAGCCCATCTCACCACAAAAACAGAGAACATTCTGAGATTAATTATGCGGGTGTCCAACAAGAAGGGTGGCATAGGCGAGGATATCCTCCTTAGGGCCCACCACGCTTTCCTCATGAGCCATATCATATACATAGTGGCGGCTCTCAATTGGACCAAAACGGAAAGGGATAAATTGGACACGCTCATGCGCAAAAGTGTCAAAAAGGTGCTCGGCGTTCCAATCACGACTAGCACAGAAAAACTCATGAAGTTGGGAGTGCACAACACCACTTCGGAATTAATTGAAGCGCAAAGGTCAGCACAAATAATTCGGTTATCGAGTTTCAAAACAGGAACAAAACTGCTCGATGCGGCAGGCCTCCGTCCTATCTTCAATCAGGGAGAAACTACGCAGCTTGATTATCAAACAAGGAATTCCTTTATTGTTGACCCTCTTCCACGAAACATCCATCCCCAACACAATAAAGGTCGTAGGTTGGCGAGGGCTAGGGCTTTCATAAAGAACCTCTCCGGAACAGAGACATTTGTCGACGCGGCGCGCCACGCCGGCGGCAGCAAGTTTTCCGTGGCAGTAGTCAATGACAGGGGAGAACTTGTCTCGGCAGCTTCAGTGAAGACTTCCTTGGTCGATGTAGCAGAACAGGCTGCTGTAGCGCTGGCATTACTGGACACGAAACGCACCACGGTGTACACCGATTCCCGAGCGGCCGTTAGGGCGTTCGCATCGGGATTGATAGCCACAGAGGCAGCCAGAATTCTCCACAGCAAACCCCCCTCAGACGTTATTCATCACATAGTCTGGTTTCCCGCTCACATGGGACCAGACGTACTGCCGGGTCACCTGAACCCAAACGAGATAGCCCACGACTGTGCGCGAGGTTTCACAAGCCGCGACGGGGTGGTCTCTCGGGTGAGTTCGGGAGAGCTCGTCCACAGTGATCCTCTCGTTACTTTTCACGAGATAACATCTCATTACAGAGGAGAGCGACAGACTTTTCCCTTTCTCCATCATAAGCTCCACAGATCACAAGCAAGCACGCTCCGCATGCTCCAGACGGGGTCTTACCCCTCTAGGGGCTTTCTGAGCATGCTTCATCCGGATATTGATCCACTTTGCCCAGATTGTGGTGAATTTTGCTCTTTGAGTCACATGCTCTGGCAGTGCCCTGCGTTACAGGATTTTAAAACAGAAGAAGACTGGACGACGGCAATCACAGACCCCAGACAAGACGTCCAGCTTCAGGCTGTCCAGAGGGCCCGTGAACGAGCGGAGAGGCATGGCCTCTCTGTTCCGACATGGGACTAGCCAACGGCTGGGTGGGGACCTACATAGTTGGCCCGCTGCCTTGCCTCTCAGGACCAAATAAAGTTGTTTGTCCTGTTCATTTCTGTTTTTCTGTCTGTCAATCGTTTTAACCACTCGAGCGAAAGCTTAACCCCTTGCTGCGCGACCACCCATCTGGATCTCCTGGCTGCATTCATCGCTGTGAACATTGTCAATCAAAAAACAAATCTTGCGCATTCATTCATTTGCATCGTCATTACTTGAGTGTTAAGTATACTGTGTCTTTATTTCGAAATTGCACGGATACGTAATTCAAGACCGCAATCAATATTACGCTGCGCTGGCAATGCCGTGCTACGAATGAAAAAGCGCGTTTTTGCATGCAACACGGTGCTGCCACATACCAGTTGCTCTGCGTTCTATACTTTTGTTTCTCTACATTACTGCCAGATGGCGTCGGTATCTCACGAAGCCCGTCTAGACGGATGACTATGGTCTTTCAACGTCCTTTGCAGTGAAGCAAGCAGATGAAAGGTAGTAGTAGTAGTAGTAGTAGTAGTAGTAGTAGTAGTAGTAGTAGTAGTAGTAGTAGTAGTAATTGATTGATATGTGGGGTTTAACGTTCCAAAACCACCATACGATTATGAGAGATGCCGTATTGGAAGGCTCCGGAAATTTTGACCACCTGGGGTTCTTTAACGTGCACCCAAATCTCAGCATACGGGCTTACAACATTTCCGCCTCGATCAGAAATGCAGCCGCTGCAGCCGGGATTCGAGGCCGCGACCCGCGGGTCTAATAGTAGTAGTAGTAGTAGTAGTAGTAGTAGTAGTAGTAGTAGTAGTAGTAGTAGTAGTAGTAGTAGTAGTAGTAGTAGTAGTAGGTGTCCACTTTTCGTTTAGTCCTTCTAATGTTCGCTGGTGGGTGGTACTTGTTTATGATGAATACATGATGAAAACATGCAAGATGGTGGTATGTGGAGTGTTCACAAGATGAATGGACGAATGGACGGACAACCAGACGGCCAGACAGACAGACAGACAGACAGACAGACAATGGATGCACGGATGGACGGATGCAAGAAAGGACGGTCAGACAGACAGACGCACGGACGGGTGAACAGACAGATAGACACAAAGACAGATGGATGAACAGATGCACGCACGGGCGCACGCAAGGCCGGACAGATGGACAGCCGCATGCATGGTCAAATGGACGGATGGGTGGGTTAACTGACGGACCAACGGACGGTCGCACGGGTGAACGCACGGCAAGATGGACGCATGGACGTCCTGACGGACGCTTCGCCCCACTCGTCATTAATCATTCCGTGAGTATGCTGATTTTGTTTTGCTTTTTCCTAATTCACGCAAAGCGGTTACGGAGACTTGCTGTGGCGGCCTATACTACGCCACCAAGTTAACGTGTAGTGACCTCATAACTATTTTCTCGGTTAAAGAAACCACGGCATATTCACGCAGTGCATCATAATGAGTGGCTTGAAGCGTCCGTCAATACATATGCGCGTCCGTCCATCCGTTCGTTCACTCTTCCTTCCGTCCACTCATGCGTCCATCAGTCCATGCGTTTTGCGTCCATCTGTGCGTGCGTCCGTCTGTCGATATAGTACCACTCCAAGTACCGCCATCTCGCATTTTTTCATCATATATCCATCATGCAGAAGCACCGTCATGTCGCGGACATTCCAAGGACTAAACGAGAGGTGGCTACCTACTACTACGATGACTACTACTGATACTACTACATACATTGGAAACGCACGACCTACGGCATGAAGAGCTTCGCCTCTACAATAATTGAGAAACATTACCTACGCATATGGCGTCTGTGAAATAAGGAATACGTCGAAGCGCGAAGTCCAAAACGTACTTGGTTGCCACACTGATTACCGCAAATAGAATTCATACGCACAGGTGTTTGCACCTGCATGCACTATGATTATAAAATACGTTCATCGGGAAATCATTATGATCAGTAGAAGCTATATAGCGAAATAAAGCAGCAAATATAATTTGATATCTTTCAAAATATGAATTGCGCTCACTCTGCACCTTATATTATGAGGTCGTAATCATTATTCAAAAAACTGATAATGCCCTTTTTTGCAATTTCCTAACATATCTTAGAAGTGAAGCTCCCCCGTAGTAGTGTAGCGGTTACGGCGCGGGACTGCTGACCGGAAGGTCGCGGGTTCGATGCCAGCCGTGGAGGTCGCAATTCCATGGAATCGAAATGGTAGAGGGCCGCGTACGATGCGATGTCAGTGCATGTTAATAGGCACCAGATGCTCGAAATTTCAACAGGCGTTCACAAAGGCGTGTCTCATAATCATGGTGTAGTTTTGGGACGTCAAACTCCAGATGTAGGTATATACAGAGTCGAAGGTGAAAATCACCTCATTTTTCAAACACATGTACAGCACTTGCCATGCATCCTACGAGAGTTATCTTGCACGGGACCTGGTGCACCACCTCCAAGTTAGTAGGCATTGTTAGCTTTCTGCACAGCTCCTTGGTTTGGATGCCGCCGGGATCCACACAACCTAGACCAAGAGAAAGTTTCATGTTCAAACGTCAAAACGTTTGGTGGTATGACAAGTCATTGGACGTCACATGGGGAAGCATTAAAGTGACTTTAGTTTAACATCAGTCATGTTAACGGCGCTGGCGAGGACGGGAAGTGTACGTGTTTGATGGGGCATCCAAGGTTTTCGCCTCAAAAAACAATTTTTGATTGGCTGTCTAAGAAAGCTGTTCAACCTATTTCTTATTTCAATTGAGTTGTTAGTATTGCTATAGGCTGAAGGTTTCATTACGGTGTACTGCTCAACATTAAAGCCATTTAGTCACTCCTACCATAACAATGCACTCAATACAACTTTTATGACGGGTTTCGTTCAAGCAGACGACATCATGCGTGAATGAACAAGAAAAAACCAAGCCACATCAGTGTTACAAGCAAACAGATTGTCTTCTACAGCGTGCGCAGAACAATCAGTAAAAAAGTGCGCCATATTGGCAACTACTGCGGTACTTGTGCAGCTATTAAACTGAAACTATGCTGCCCACCATCGCCCGCTTTCTCTGCTCTTGCTGGACGCATCGAAAGTGAATTCAGGGAATAGATAAACCGCGCTGAAATTCAGCTTTTATGTCAATACTGCTGACTATTCTCTCTGAACTTTCCTTATGTCATAGCAATAATTCCCTATGATGTTCTGGGTAATTTCAATATCTTCCACATGTTTTTTTTTATTTTTTCGTAAGAGCCTTATGTAAAGATTAAATGCATCGACATGTTCTAGCTGGCTAATTATTCGGATAGTATTTACCTAATCATGACTTCAAAAAAAGTGATCGGCCCACTGGCGTACAATCAACCAATCACAGAAAAATTTTTGAAATCTCTCACTATCATCTTATCTGTAGCCTAGCACCAACTTTTGTAAAAATACTGAACAACACTTTGTGACAGCTGAGTGCTCTGTTTTTATACGTGGCTATATCACTGTGGTGTAGCTAGGCACTCTCCTTCTAGTTCTTTCGTTTGTTCCTTTTTTCCCATCCCCAGCAGTTCTTAGTCGAATATTTACTCTTATTACCCTCCCTGTGATTGCCGTACGTTTCGATTTCATCATGTCTCTTGTGTAATTTAATGAACGTTATCTGCAATTAAAGGCATATAAAGCTTCCATGTAAATGAAATATGCTCAATTACCGAAGTATGCAAGGTCTTAAGCAGCATCCGATCTTCATTATATGCTACAAAACTACAGGGCTTCTCTTTCTTGAAAAGTATGAGCAACCAAATAAAAGTCTCCCACCTTTCCGTAAATTCACCCTTTCATCACGCATGAAAACTCGACAAAACCACTAAGAACGTAGTAAACTAGTGGCGCCTCGGGCTGCTTTCATAAAGGTCAAGGAAGCGCTGCTTGCTGACGCCTCTCTAGCTAAGAGGGCTTCTGTGTTTTTCATGTGTGCTTAACTCCTGCATCGTTGCCTGACTCGGCAAACTGGACTCAGTCGAGCCAACACAGCTCCCGGGTTGGCTCCTTCGCCAAAGAGAGCACAGTAATAATGCTCCGATTTCGTCTGATTGAGTAAGCACTGCGGCGAGAATCACTAGGTCTGAGAGTTAGCGATGTACTTCCGAGTGAGTCAACAATATCGTCATTGCGTACTTTCGGCTAAGGGGAAGCGCTAGCCTGACTATGTGTGCGCCATCGCGTACTCAACGAGTGCTTCAGCAGGTGCAGTGATTTCTTTGTGGGCTCTTATCCTGGTTAATGCTCAACTCTAACTCTTTTCGTTCTCGTAATCGTTGTGCTGGCGGCTTTGCGCGAAGGTGAAATCATAAGATACTTCGTAAAACTAGAAGGATGTCAAACGTCGGAATGAAAATCAATTTAATGTGAGGCTAACAAACCTAAATGATGCTTGAGCATCGCCTTCGAGAGAAGCATGGCAGCGTAACGTTGCCCCGTACATCGTGTCATGAAGGATGAAACGTCCATTTGGGTAACAATGGCCGTTTCAAACTATACTAGATTGCTTACTACAAGTATACAGTTGCGAATTGCCCACTTCACCGTGAAGTACTTGGTGTAGTAACCACACGAGTCGTGACGGTGGCACACACGCGCTTATTCAGCTGTACACTTTATAATCGTTAGGAATTTTCAAATCAGCCAGTCATTGCGCAAATACCACGTTCTGGCACCTGGTTCAGTTTCACGCTCTTGTCGTGCAATAAAATGCGTGCTGTGGATGTTCTCCACATCTCACACTACAAGACATCCTTGTAGCGTGACGGCGATTTAGACATGAACTGAATGTCGTCGATTTGAGTCGACTGAGACAAAAGCACAGGTGCCCCGTTACATTTCTGGTAGATCTTTATGCAGTATCGTTGTATTGCTGCTGTGTGAATTTGGTCATCACCGTCATTTTTATTGTTGATGTCATGGTTATATTACAATCGCACGAACACAACATCTAGACCTAAATTATTTCATATTATGCCCAGGATCTTTCATTTTGTGCAACCAAACGTTGCTTCAGTACATAACGTTTATATCAAATTACATTTATAGCACTGTGCTCTTCATTCAGGAGGACGTTTTACACGCCTGATAAAAGCGATGCGATTGAGCAGTGTCTGCCGTGGGCCTCTTCTGTCGCCAGTGTCAATGCGATTAAAAGAAAATGTCATGAAGAGATGATGACTCCAGGTTATAACGCCACCAATGTCTCAAGCTGATGGAATTCGCAACGTCACTGTGGTATCATCATGACAAGGTAGCTAACTTGGTCAGTAGCCAGCCGATCACAGAGGCAGGGCAAAAACCGACGAGGTGCCTCTGATTCATGAGGCAGTGCCAAACCACGCTATCCATGCATAAAGCATTTGGAGTGGGGCGGGGTATTACTAGCACATAAACTGAGGCAAAAAAGAAAATATGGCTAACACCTACCAGACATCTTAAGTGTGGTGCCGTAGATACTTTATTAGTTTTGTTAAAACACCCGCGGTTGCGCCTTATATTGACATCTGTTAATTAGGTTGCACCATGAATACCAACACATGAACAACAGACTGCTTTTGTGACCCTGAGGAGCAGCGGCAAAATCAGCAATTTTTTTTTCTTTATAAGCGAAAACACATTCAAAGGCACCGACTTTCATCTAATAAAGGTGCACACCAAGACTATGAAGTGTCCACAAATATAGTTAGCCGCTCCCCTTGGCGACCAACGCTCTTTTCAGAAAAATGGCGTAAGGTGATCTGCGTTTAGATCACGTTTTTACAGTGGTGAGAATGAATAAATGAAGGTTATGAAATTGGTAAGCATACGAAGACAGGAACAACAAGATGGCACAACCAGCACTTCTTGTTTCCGTCTTCATGTGCTACCAGTTTTATTACGTCGCCACAACTACTAGCTTGAACTTGTTTTCTGATTAAGTAATAACCACAGGGAATCATTAGCAGAAAGGTGAAAAGCATATGGGGAAGGCAAACAAATTACAGGTAATTTAAATTTGAGTGCATTCTCTTTTGTGTCTTCTCCCAGATGGTTTTTTTTTTACTTTTGTATCCTGCCATCATTATACTCTTCCTTGAATCTGCAAAATATGTAGTGATTCCAGATATTACACTTTATCAATGCTGAAGAAAGTGTCAGGTATCACGCAGATGATTCACAACGACGTGGCTTGATTTCGTTGGCATAGCTGTGCGTGGATCGACGAAACTGCCCCTCGACATATTTGATTGTCCCAAAAGATGCCCGTGGCGATGTTCCGTGTTGTGCCTCAAATTCACCCAGCAATTCCACCAAAGATGTCATGAAGAGACGACAAAATACTGGTGTACTTACAATATTTACATGAGCAGAGTAATTGCAACAACAGCAGCCAAGATAGTGCAAGCAGTAGACAACCCGTCTCCATTTTCTCGACCTTCAGATATTCGGCACATACCAATGTTTCTAGTGTTAGTAAATTCCAATTTTATAATACCAAAAACTCCGCTATTAGCGTGAAAAGACGCTACGTAAGCAAGAAAATGCGTCAAAGAACGTACACCTTTCAACGACACATAGAAGTTCCTGCCCCAGCTCTTTACGGTAGTAATGGACTATACAAGGAGGTCCAAACAATTTTTTTCAAACCTCCTTGGATTTGTTTAGCCTCTGATACACTATAGGAAAAAAAGTATGTGTGACATTTTTCAGAGTCCCGACTGGCCCCGTATTCGGCTATTTTAAAAACAAAACAAAATAAGCGAAGCCTCCGGTGCTTAAAGCGACACTCCAAAGAGAGTAAAAGGGACTCCGAAGAGAGTTGACGAGCTTTCGCAAAGAGAATCAAATACATTGCAATTCAGGACACTCGAAAAAAAGTCAAAAACTGATTTATTTCATAGAGTGTACATGACCTGATGATCGTCTTGTCGCTAGAACGATTTGCAATTATGCTCCGTTGGGGCACGAGTTCCTAGCATAGAAAGCTTCAGAATAATTCATGAAACTTCACGAAGTTTCAAAGTAGTTCTGCTTCAGAACACTCTATGAGAATGTGTGTGTACTTTTTTCATTAGCCATTTGTTTCTTTTTTTTCCTCCTTACCTTTGACGGTCATTATCGTTTCTTCATCACAGCCTAACTAACCGGATATTTTCGTCTGATTAACCTCCCTACCTTTCATTCAACCTTATTTGCTCTCTCTGTTTTTATGAAAGTTCGTGGTGTTACACCAATTTTCACGTGCATAAATTCTGGAGCGAAATTCAAACATGAAAGGCGACACTGCATATCATTCTATAAAGTTCTTATACATAACAAAAGTAACGATGATATAGTGCTAAACAAAGCATTCATCTTTGCATATGATTTACCAATTACTGTTTCTTCAACTAAAGGTTTCACATCAGAAACCATGCGTGACTTCCTGTGGTGGCTTTACGTTTTATCAATATATGCATTGTTATACTATGAGGCAGCGGTAGCGTAGTGACTTGAACATCAGCCTCGCATGCAAGAGGTCCATGGTTCGAATCTTGGTGCCATGCAGCTTCCAACCGGATTTTAAAAAGTCCGCGTGGTGATGGAACTGCATTGAGAGGCCTGGGGTGCGGCCTCACCGGTGACCACCGCCGGGAACGCACTCCCTCACGAGAGAAGGATTGGCCACCCTGGTGCAGCTTCTGGCCACTACCTCCCACATGCATACGTCAACTAATTCACAGCCCTCAGGCCCCAGCGCCTGTGAAGCAACTCACCATGGCGGTGGTCAGGCCTGAAACGCAGCAGAAGGTGCAAAAAATCTCTGGATCCGGACAGGCCGCCATTGGAACCTAAACTTGGCAACGTTTAGCGCTAGAACCTTATCTAGTGTGGCAAATATATCTGTACTATTCGAGGAGCTAGACGGCAATAAAGGGGATTTTATAAGGCTCAGTGAGGTCAGGAGGACAGATAAAACCTATACAGTGCTAAAGAACGGCCACGTCGTTTGCTATCGGAGCCTGGCTGACAGAAGAGAACTTGGAGTGGGGCTTCTTATCAACAGAAACATAGCTGGCAAAATAGAGGATTACTATAGCAATAATGAAAGGCTGGTAGGTATCGTAATTAAACTCAATGAAAGATACAAGATGATGGTGGTACCGGAATTATGCGCCTACGTCCAGTCATGATGACGCGTCGGTTGAAACTTTCTATAAAGACATGGAATAAGCAATGAGTAAGGCAAAAACACAGTATACTGCACTGATGAAAAACTTCAATGCAAAAGTAGGAAAGAAGGAGGATGGAGATTAGGCAGTAGGAGATTATGACATCTGTACTAGAAATGCCAGAGGGGAGCTACTAGTAGAGTTCGCAGGACGCAATAATTGACGCATTTTAAATACCTTCTACCGAAAGCGAGGAAACCGTAAGTGGACATGGAGGAGCCCTAATGGCGAAGTTAAGAACGAAATAGACTTTATAATGAGTTCACAGCCAGGCATCGTGCAGGATGTGGAAGTGAGTGGCAAGGCACGACGCACTGTCCATAAAATGGTACGGTCTCGAATCCGCCAAGACTTGAAATAGGAACCACAGAACCTGATAGGCAACAAGTCAATCAATGAGCTAGCACTGAGAGTGAAAGTACAGGATTTCATTCTCGCTACAGTACAGGCACTCGGCTCTTATTGAGGAAAGCAACCTTAGCGTATATACAATGAACAATAATCTGACGAGTATAATTACGGAGTGTGCAGTGGAAGTTGGAGGTACTCTAGTTAGAAAGGACACTGGCAAGCTGTCGAAGGAAACAAAGAATCTCATTAAGAAGCGTCAAAGCATGAAAGCCTCAAGTGCAACAGACAAAATAGAGTTGGTAGAGCTTTTGAAGCTGATAAATAAGCGTAAAATATCCGGTGTAAGAAGGCCTAACATGGAGAGAACTGAACACGCTCTGAAGAACGGAGGAAGCGTCAAAGTATTGAGGAAAAAGACTTGGGATGGGAAAAAACCAGATGTACGCACTAAGGTACAAGGAAGGCAAAGTAACTATCAATATCAATAGGATAGTAAAATTAGCGGAGTAGTTTTACATAAATCTGTACAGTAGCAAGCACAACCATGGCCTTAATATAAGACCTAGCTGTAACCCAGATGACACCCCACCAGTAATGTTACGCCAGTAATGACATCTACCAGTAATAATAGAAGTGAGAAAGGTCTTGTCGAGCATGCAAAGAGGCAAAGCCTCTTTACTTGATCGCCAAGACTTTTTTTACTTTTCTGATGAGCATGCAAATATGCTCGTCAAGGTAACATGCTCTGCATGCTCGCCGGTAACGTCAGATCTGCTGAAAGATGGACAGATTGTGTTAGAAAAACTATCAACCCTGTTTAAGAGGTGTCTCCTGACGGGAAGAGTACCAGAAGCTTGGAAGAATTCTAACATCAGCCTAATAGATAAGAAAGGAGATGACAAGGCCTTGAAGAATTACAGGCCTATCAGCTTGCTCTCCGTAGTATGCAAGCTATCTACAAAAGTAATCGCTAACAAAATTAAGACAACATTACAATTCAATCAACCAAAAAATCAAGCAGGCTTTCGAACAGGCTACTCAACAATCGACCACAATCGTACTATCAATCAGATAATAGAGAAATGCTCAGGATATATCCAACCACCATACATAGCTTTCGTAGATTCATGGCGTTTAATTCAGTAGAAATAACAGCAGCCATGCAGACACTGCGGAATCAGGGCGTCGACGAACCATATAAAAAACATTCTGAAAGAAATCTACGGGGGACAACTGCTACCATGCTGCTTCATAAAGAAAGCAACATATTACCAATCAAGAAAGTTGTAAGACAGAGGGATAAACCTCCCCATTGGTATTTACCGAGTGTGTACAGGAGGTTCTCAGAGGCTTAGAATGGGAACAGTTAGGCATAAGAGTTAATGAAGAGTACCATAGTAACCTGCGCTTTGTGGATGACATTGCATTACTAAGTAACTCAGGGGACGATTTGCAACTCATGATTACGGAGTTAGACAACGAGAGCAGAAAAGTAGGTCGCGAAATTTGTCTGCAGCAAAGGAAATAATGTACAGCAACCTCGGAAGAGAACAGTGCTTCGGCATAGGTAATCGTGCACTTGAAGTTGTAAAAGACTATGTCTACTTAGGACAGGTAATAAACACGGAGCCGAACCGCGAGACTGAAGTAACTTGAAGAATAAGAATACGGTGGAGAACATTTGGCAAGCACTCTCAAATCATGAAAGGTAGATTGCCACTATCTATCAAGAGGAAGGTATATAGGAGGTGCATTTTGCTGGTACTTAGCTACGGGAGCAGAACCCTGGAGACTTACAAAGAGGGTTCAGCTTAAATTGAGGACGACGCAGCGAGCAATGGAAAAAAGAATAATGGTAGGTGTAACCTTAAGAGAAAGAAGAGAGCAGAGTGGATTAGGGAACAAACGTGGGTTAAGGATATCATAGTTGAAATTAAGAAGAGGAAATGGGCATTGGCTGGGCATGTAGCACGTAGACGGGATAACAGCTGGTCATTATGGGTAACTAACCGGATTCCTAGAGAAGGCAAGCGCGTTAGAGGGAGACAGAAGGTAAGGTGGGCAGATGGTATTAAGAAGTTTGCGGGTATAAATTGGCAGCAGCAAGCACAGGACCCAGTTTACTGGCGGAACATGGCAGAGGCCTTTGTCCTGCAGTGAACGTAGCCAGGCTGATGATGATAATGATGATGAATATGAACGCCACACTCGTATTTGTGTTCTTGTTTAAAGTACCTGACATAATTGAAGGAAGCTCTGTATCGGTAGTAGTTTTATTCTGGACGTCATCACACATTTACTAATCAGAGTTCGGCGGAAATCAGTTTCTGTGATTGGGTGTTCTCTTCTTTTTTTTTCTTCTTGCACACCGTATAAGTTTACCGAGCATGGCATGTAAGCGCTTTGTGCCCAAAGAGATATCACGACAAGACGGCCGAATCGTTTCCTGATTTTTCACAATCTCGTCCAATCAGGAAACGCTGGAAAAGAGAATCAGGTGTTAAAAACTTTTTTTGCGTTAGCGTTTCACTTGATGGCAGCGTTGTCGCGGTGACACACGGGTCTCCTGTTTGAAGTTCATTTTATGTTAATTCAGACGCACATATGTCCTTCTGTCTCAAGTTAGTTCGATGAGACATCGCAAATGCCTAAGGAAGCAGACATGTTCTCTGGTTCCACTAAGTAATGGGTTCTATCATTTGTGCTTGCATTGGTAAGCATATCTGAAAAGGCTTGGCATATTTTTGGTAGCGGAGGTTCAGTTTATTTGCTTGGTGTACTTGTTTTTCAATTACCTTATTCTTCTCAAACACCTCGTAAACAAAGGCTTAAAAGTAGGAGTGTGCGAAAACTGATTTCTAGAACCGAATATAATACGACTTCAATAGCGAGTACACTGAATCGACTACAGGCCTAATACTAATAAATTATTTTCTAATAATTAGTCAGAGAACCATTTTTTAAGAAACCCTGAAAGGTTTATGTATAAGCAATTGCAATGCAGTCCGAGAATAAGAATGCAGCAACATTTTATTTGAAACAAATACTCACTATCTTTGAAAAAGCAGCACTGATACCAT